>NW_021822742.1:202500-207500 GCF_901001165.1 Salmo trutta
TGGACAGAACAGTGGAGTGGACAGATCAGTGTAGTGGACAGAACAGGGGAGTGGACAGAACAGTGGAGTGGACAGAACAGTGGAGTGGACAGAACAGTGTAGTGGACAGAACAGTGGAGTGGACAGATCAGTGTAGTGGACAGAACAGGGGAGTGGACAGAACAGTGGAGTGGACAGAACAGTGGAGTGGACAGAACAGTGGAGTGGACAGAACAGGGGAGTGGACAGAACAGTGGAGTGGACAGAACAGTGGAGTGGACAGAACAGTGGAGTGGACAGAACAGTGGAGTGGACAGAACAGTAGAGTGGACAGAACAGTGGAGTGGACAGAACAGTGGAGTGGACAGAACAGTGTTGAGATGAGGAGTGGACAGAACAGTAAAGTGGACAGAACAGTAGAGTGGACAGAACAGTGGAGTGGACAGAACAGTGGAGTGGACAGAACAGTGTTGAGATCTGGACTGGACAGAACAGTGGAGTGGACAGAACAGTAGAGTGGACAGAACAGTGGAGTGGACAGAACAGTGAAGTGGACAGAACAGTGTTGAGATGAGGAGTGGACAGAACAGTGGAGTGGACAGAACAGTGTTGAGATGAGGAGTGGACAGAACAGGGGAGTGGACAGAACAGTGTTGAGATGAGGAGTGGACAGAACAGTGGAGTGGACAGAAAAGTGAAGTGGACAGAACAGTGAAATGGACAGAACAGTGGAGTGGACAGAACAGTGTAGTGGACAGAACAGTGGAGTGGACAGAACAGTGTTGAGATGTGGAGTGGACAGAACAGTGGAGTGGACAGAAAAGTGAAGTGGACAGAACAGTGAAATGGACAGAACAGTGGAGTGGACAGAACAGTGAAGTGGACAGAACAGTGGAGTGGACAGAACAGTGTTGAGATGAGGAGTGGACAGAAAAGTGAAGTGGACAGAACAGTGAAATGGACAGAACAGTGGAGTGGACAGAACAGTGTTGAGATGAGGAGTGGACAGAACAGTGGAGTGGACAGAAAAGTGAAGTGGACAGAACAGTGAAATGGACAGAACAGTGGAGTGGACAGAACAGTGAAGTGGACAGAACAGTGGAGTGGACAGAACAGTGGAGTGGACAGAACAGTGAAATGGCCAGAACAGTGGAGTGGACAGAACAGTGTTGAGGTGTGGAGTGGACAGAACAGTGTTGAGATGTGGAGTGGACAGAACAGTGGAGTGGACAGAACAGTGGAGTGGACAGAACAGTGAAGTGGACAGAACAGTGAAGTGGACAGAACAGTGGAGTGGACAGAACAGTGAAGTGGACAGAACAGTAAAGTGGACAGAACAGTGAAATGGACAGAACAGTGAAGTGGACAGAACAGTGGAGTGGACAGAACAGTGGAGTGGACAGAACAGTGTTGAGATGTGGAGTGGACAGAACAGTGAAATGGACAGAACAGTGGAGTGGACAGAACAGTGTGTCTTTTAAATACTGTAAATTAAGTCAATTGAGTCCAGTGAGAGAGTGTGTGTGTGTGTGTGTGTGTGTGTGTGTGTGTGTGTGTGTGGGGGGGGGGGGGGGGGGGGCATGGTGTGTGTGTGTGTGTGGGGGGGGCATGGTGTGTGTGTGTGTGGGGGGGGGGGACATGGTGTGTGACCTCTTGTCTCAGACTTTAATTAAAATCTCACCCAGACGTCCTCTTCCACGCCACGGCTCAGATTCCCACAGCTCTGTTCATATACACACACACACACACACACACACACACACACACACACACACACACACACACACACACACACACACACACACACATTCCCGGTGTATCCTGCAGCTCACCACATTACCTTCCACCTTTCTCTCTCCTCTCTCTGCTTGATGACTTTTCTATGAAAGACTTTTTCATTAATCCACCTCAGGGAACCTCAGCTCTCTGTCTCCACTTCACAGAGCACACACACACACACACACACACACACACACACACACACACACACACACACACACACACACACACACACACACACACACACAGTTACACACACACACACACACACACACACACACACACACACACACACACACACACACACACACACACACACATACATACAGTTACACACACACACACACACAGTTACACACGCACACACACAGTTACACACCCACACACACACACACACACACACACACACACACACACACACACACACACACACACACACACACACACACACACACAGTTACACACGCACACACACACACACACACACACACACACACACACACACACACACATACACACAGTTACACACACACACACACACACACACAGTTACACACGCACACACACACACACACACACACACACACACACACACACACACACACACACAGTTACACACGCGCGCACACACACACACACACACACACACACAGTTACACACACACACACACACAGTTACACACACACACACACACATACATATGTATATGCAGTGAGGGAAAAAAAGTATTTGATCCCCTGCTGATTTTGTACGTTTGCCCACTGACAAAGAAATGATCAGTCTATAATTTTAATGGTAGGTTTATTTGAACAGTGAGAGATAGAATAACAACAAAACAATCCAGAAAAACGCATGTCAAAAATGTTATAAAATGATTTGCATTTTAATGAGGGAAATAAGTATTTGACCCCTCTGCAAAACATGACTTCGTACTTGGTGGCAAAACCCTTGTTGGCAATCAGAGGTCAGACGTTTCTTGTAGTTGGCCACCAGGTTTGCACACATCTCAGGAGGGATTTTGTCCCACTCCTCTTTGCAGATCTTCTCCAAGTCATTAAGGTTTCGAGGCTGATGTTTGGCAACTCGAACCTTCAGCTCCCTCCACAGATTTTCTATGGGATTAAGGTCTGGAGACTAGCTAGGCCACTCCAGGACCTTAATGTGCTTCTTCTTGAGCCACTCCTTTGTTGCCTTGGCCGTGTGTTTTGGGTCATTGTCATGCTGGAATACCCATCCACAACCCATTTTCAATGCCCTGGCTGAGGGAAGGAGGTTCTCACCCAAGATTTGACGGTACATGGCCCCGTCCATCGTCCCTTTGATGCGGTGAAGTTGTCCTGTCCCCTTAGCAGAAAAACACCCCCAAAGCATAATGTTTCCACCTCCATGTTTGACGGTGGGGATGGTGTTCTTGGGGTCATAGGCAGCATTCCTCCTCCTCCAAACACGGCGAGTTAAGTTGATGCCAAAGAGCTCCATTTTGGTCTCATCTGACCACAACACTTTCACCCAGTTGTCCTCTGAATCATTCAGATGTTCATTGGCAAACTTCAGACGGGCATGTGTATGTGCTTTCTTGAGCAGGGGGACCTTGCGGACGCTGCAGGATTTCATGTCCTTCACGGCATAGTGTGTTACCAATTGTTTTCTTGGTGGCTATGGTCCCAGCTGCCTTGAGATCATTGACAAGATCCTCCCGTGTAGTTCTGGACTGATTCCTCACCGTTCTCATGATCATTGCAACTCCACGAGGTGAGATCTTGCATGGAGCCCCAGGCGGAAGGAGATTGACAGTTCTTTTGTGTTTCTTCCATTTGCGAATAATCGCACCAACTGTTGTCACCTCACCAAGCTGCTTGGCGATGGTCTTGTAGCCCATTCCAGCCTTGTGTAGGTCTACAATCTTGTCCCTGACATCCTTGGAGAGCTCTTTGGTCTTGGCCATGGTGGAGAGTTTGGAATCTGATTGATTGATTGCTTCTGTGGACAGGTGTCTTTTATACAGGTAACAAGCTGAGATTAGGAGCACTCCCTTTAAGAGTGTGCTCCTAATCTCAGCTCGTTACCTGTATAAAAGACACCTGGGAGCCAGATATCTTTCTGATTGAGAGGGGGTCAAATACTTATTTCCCTCATTAAAATGCAAATCAATTTATAACATTTTTGACATGCGTTTTTCTGGATTATTTTGTTGTTATTCTGTCTCTCACTGTTCAAATAAACCTACCATTAAAATTATAGACTGATCATTTCTTTGTCAGTGTGCAAACGTACAAAATCAGCAGGGGATCAAATACTTTTTTCCCTCAGTGTACATACACAGTTACACACACACACACACACACACACACACACACACACACACACACAGTTTGCAGAAATTCAACTGAGGCCTGATGTTGTGGCCGGACGGCCAGCAAAACCCCATCAGATCAGCCTACGTGGTTTGAATGTAATAAGATCGAATAGAAATTGTCTTAAAGTGGACTGTTTGTTATTAGTCTATTACCTGTGTTTGTGTGACATAATTAGTAGTGATTTCTAGAGCTGGGTGTCTCCTCTCCTCTCTTCATGAACCTCTAACTGTGAAGGCTAATTATCAGCTTTTATAATGCTGCAGTTAAGACGGATCCTGCCTGCTCTGGGACTCTCCTGATGACCGTTTCATGTGCTTTAATCATACAGCAGGATATGAGTTAGAACGAACACAATTAAAGGCGCACTCCTTAATTGGTCAGTCAACGTGAGCTTGTTTAAATCATAGTTTCTTCCTTGTCTTTCACTGTGCTGTTGTTCTTTAGGGGACCAGGGCTAGGCTGGCCAGGTTGTGTTACTGTAAATCTCTCTAGGGGACTAAGGCTGGCTAGTTTGTGTTACTGTAAAGTCCTTTAGGGGACTAGGGCTAGGCTGGTTGTGTTACTGTAAAGTTATTTAGGGGACTAAGGCTAGGCTGGCTAAGCCGTGTTACTGTAAAGTTCTTTAGGGGACTGAGGCTAGGCTGGCTAGGCCGTGTTACTGTAAAGTTCTTTAGGGGACTAGTTCTAGGCTGGCTAGGCCGTGTTACTGTAAAGTTCTTTAGGGGACTAGTTCTAGGCTGGCTAGGCCGTGTTACTGTAAAGTTCTTTAGGGGACTAGGGCTAGGCTGGATAGGCCGTGTTACTGTAAAGTCCTTTAGGGGACTAGGGCTAGGCTGGTTGTGTTACTGTAACGTTCTTTAGGGGACTAGGGCTAGGCTGGCTAG
>NW_021822742.1:212500-215909 GCF_901001165.1 Salmo trutta
AGAGAGGAGAACAGAGGGGGAAGAGAGGAGGAGTGAGGAGGGGAGGGGAGGGGAGGGGAGAGGAGAGGAGAGGAGGGGTGAAAGAGAGGAGAACAGAGGGGGAAGAGAGGAGGAGTGAGGAGAGGAGAGGAGAGGAGGGAAGAGAAGAGGGGAGGAGGGGAGAGGAGAGGAGAGGAGAGGAGAGGAGGGGAGAGGAGGAGAGAGGAGAGGAGGGGAGAGGAGAGGAGGGGAGAGGAGGAGAGAGGAGAGCAGAGGAGAGCAGAGGGGGGAAGAGAGGAGGAAAGAGGAGAGGAGGGGAAAGAAGGGAAGAGAGGGGAGAGAGGAGACTACCATCCTCCTGGTGTTTCCAGGTCTTTGTGTAGAAGACCCTGTATTGTCTAATATGACAATAGGGTCATTTGTTGCGCTGGCGTCTGACTGACACATTTAAAAGAGAGTATCACATGTCGGTGCCCCTCCCCGCAGACTGGAGAATGTCACCTGTCACATCCCTATTGGCTGAAATAATAACTAGTCACGTCCCTATTGGTTCAAATAATAATGAGTGACAATAATAACAACTCATTATAGGAGGGCAGGGAACTCTGGAGCTACATATCGGCTCATCAAATTAACCTGCCAAACCTTTCACCACAAACCTAGACTAGAGAGAGGAGAGAGCTCTGTGTATTTATAGCTAGGTTACAGTACCCTAGACTAGAGAGAGGAGAGAGCTCTGTGTATTTATAGATAGGCTACAGTACCCTAGTCTAGAGACAGGAGAGAGCCCTGTGTATTTATAGCTAGGTTACAGTACCCTAGACTAGAGAGAGGAGAGAGCTCTGTGTATTTATAGCTAGGTTACAGTACCCTAGACTAGAGAGAGGAGAGAGCTCTGTGTATTTATAGATAGGCTACAGTACCCTAGTCTAGAGACAGGAGAGAGCCCTGTGTATTTATAGCTAGGCTACAGTACCCTAGACTAGAGAGAGGGGAGAGCTCTGTGTATTTATAGCTAGGTTACAGTACCCTAGACTAGAGAGAGGAGAGAGCTCTGTGTATTTATAGCTAGGTTACAGTACCCTAGACTAGAGAGAGGAGAGAGCTCTGTGTATTTATAGCTAGGTTACAGTACCCTAGACTAGAGAGAGGAGAGAGCTCTGTGTATTTATAGCTAGGCTACAGTACCCTAGACTAGAGAGAGGAGAGAGCCCTGTGTATTTATAGCTAGGTTACAGTACCCTAGACTAGAGAGAGGAGAGAGCCCTGTGTATTTATAGCTAGGTTACAGTACCCTAGACTAGAGAGAGGAGAGAGCTCTGTGTATTTATAGCTAGGTTACAGTACCCTAGACTAGAGAGAGGAGAGAGCTCTGTGTATTTATAGCTAGGCTACAGTACCCTAGACTAGAGAGAGGAGAGAGCTCTGTGTATTTATTGCTAGGTTACAGTACCCTAGACTAGAGAGAGGAGAGAGCTGTGTATTTATAGCTAGGTTACAGTACCCTAGACTAGAGAGAGGAGAGAGGAGAGAGCTCTGTGTATTTATAGCTAGGCTACAGTACCCTAGACTAGAGAGGGGAGAGAGGAGAGAGCTCTGTGTATTTATGGCTAGGCTACAGTACCCTAGACTAGAGAGAGGAGAGAGCTCTGTGTATTTATAGCTAGGCTACAGTACCCTAGACTAGAGAGAGGAGAGAGCTCTGTGTATTTATAGCTAGGCTACAGTACCCTAGACTAGAGAGAGGAGAGAGCTCTGTGTATTTATAGCTAGGTTACAGTACCCTAGTCTAGAGAGAGGAGAGAGCCCTGTGTATTTATAGCTAGGTTACAGTACCCTAGTCTAGAGAGAGGAGAGAGCTCTGTGTATTTATAGCTAGGCTACAGTACCCTAGACTAGAGAGAGGAGAGAGCTCTGTGTATTTATAGCTAGGTTACAGTACCCTAGACTAGAGAGAGGAGAGAGCTCTGTGTATTTATAGCTAGGTTACAGTACCCTAGACTAGAGAGAGGAGAGAGCTGTGTGTATTTATAGCTAGGTTACAGTACCCTAGACTAGAGTTAGGAGAGAGCTGTGTGTATTTATAGCTAGGTTACAGTACACTCTGTCTGTAGGTTACAGTCCAATCTGTCTGTAGGCTACAGTACACTCTGTCTGTAGGTTACAGTCCACTCTGTCTGTAGGTTACAGTACACTACTCTGTCTGTAGGTTACAGTACACTCTGTCTGTAGGTTACAGTACACTCTGTCTGTAGGTTACAGTACACTCTGTCTGTAGGTTACAGTACACTGTGTCTGTAGGTTACAGTACACTCTGTCTGTAGGCTACAGTACACTGTCTGTAGACTACAGTACACTCTGTCTGTAGGCTACAGTACACTCTGTCTGTAGGCTACAGTACACTCTGTCTGTAGGCTACAGTACACTCTGTCTGAACTCTGTCTGTAGACTACAGTACACTCTGTCTGCTATAGACCTGCTATAGACCTGCTATAGACCTGCTATAGACCTGCTATAGACCTGCTGTAGACCTGCTGTAGACCTGCTATAGACCTGCTGTAGACCTGCTGTAGACCTGCTGTAGACCTGCTATAGACCTGCTGTAGACCTGCTGTAGACCTGCTATAGACCTGCTATAGACCTGCTATAGACCTGCTATAGACCTGCTGTAGACCTGCAAGGGAGACCTGCTATAGACCTGCTGTAGACCTGCTATAGACCTGCTGTAGACCTGCTGTAGACCTGCTATAGACCTGCTGTAGACCTGCTATAGACCTGCTATAGACCTGCTATAGACCTGCTGTAGACCTGCAAGGGAGACCTGCTATAGACCTGCTGTAGACCTGCTGTAGACCTGCTGTAGACCTGCTATAGACCTGCTGTAGACCTGCTGTAGACCTGCTGTAGACCTGCTATAGACCTGCTGTAGACATGCTGTAGACCTGCTATAGACCTGCTGTAGACCTGCTATAGACCTGCTATAGACCTGCTGTAGACCTGCTATAGACCTGCTGTAGACCTGCTATAGACCTGCTGTAGACCTGCTGTAGACCTGCTATAGACCTGCTATAGACCTGCTATAGACCTGCTGTAGACCTGCTGTAGACCTGCTATAGACCTGCTGTAGACCTGCTGTAGACCTGCTGTAGACCTGCTGTAGACCTGCTGTAGACCTGCTATAGACCTGCTGTAGACCTGCTATAGACCTGCTATAGACCTGCTATAGACCTGCTGTAGACCTGCTGTAGACCTGCTGTAGACCTGCTGTAGATCTGCTGTAGACCTGCTGTAGACCTGCTGTAGACCTGCTATAGACCTGCTGTAGACCTGCTGTAGACCTGCTGTAGACCTGCTGTAGACCTGCTGTAGACCTGCTATAGACCTGCTGTAGACCTGCTGTAGACCTGCTATAGACCTGCTGTAGACCTGC
>NW_021822743.1:0-15000 GCF_901001165.1 Salmo trutta
AGAGAGCTGGTAGTCCCTCCACCACACTACCAGGTTGTATAGAGGAGATGGACCCACTGGTTGTCCTCTAGGTTACAGAAGCTGGTAGTTCCCATCCACCACACTACCAGGTGGTATAGAGGAGATGGACCCACTGGTTGCCCTCTATGTTACAGAGAGCTGGTATCCCATCCACCAAACTACCAGGTGGTATAGAGGAGATGGACCCACTGGTTGTCCTCTAGGTTACAGAGAGCTGGTAGTCCCATCCACCACACTACCAGGTGGTATAGAGGATGGACCCACTGGTTGCCCTCTAGGTTACAGAGAGCTGGTAGTCCCATCCACCAACTACCAGTGTGTGTAGAGGAGATGGACCCACTGGTTGTCCTCTAGGTTACAGAGAGCTGGTAGTCCCATCCACCACACTGCCAGGTGGTATAGAGGAGATGGACCCACTGGTTACCCTCTAGGTTACAGAGAGCTGGTAGTCCCATCCACCACACTACCAGGTGGTATAGAGGAGACGGACCCACTGATTGTCCTCTAGGTTACAGAGAGCTGGTAGTCCCATCCACCAAACTACCAGGTGGTATAGAGGAGATGGACCCACTGGTTGTCCTCTAGGTTACAGAGCTGGTAGTCCCATCCACCACACTACCAGGTTGGTAGAGGGATGGACCCACTGGTTGCCTCTAGGTTACAGAGAACTGGTAGTCCCATCCACCACACCCAGGTGTATAGAGGAGATGGACCCACTGGTTGCCCTCTAGGTTACAGAGAGCTGGTAGTCCCATCCACCAACTACCAGGTGGTATAGAGGAGATGGACCCACTGGTTGCCCTCTAGTTACAGAGAGCTGGTAGTCCCATCCACCACACTACCAGGTGGTATAGAGGAGATGGACCCACTGGTTGCCCTCTAGGTTACAGAGAGCTGGTAGTCCCATCCACCACTACCAGGTGGTATAGAGGAGACGACCCACTGGTTGCCCTCTAGGTTCAGAGAGCTGGTAGTCCCATCCACCACACTACCAGGTGGTATAGAGGAGATGGACCCACTGATTGCCCTCTAGGTTACAGAGAGCTGGTAGTCCCCATCCACCACCTACCAGGTGGTATAGAGGAGACGGACCCACTGGTTGCCCTCTAGGTTACAGAGAGCTGGTAGTCCCATCCACCACACTACCAGGTGGTATAGAGGAGATGGACCCACTGGTTGCCCTCTAGGTTACAGAGAGCTGGTAGTCCCATCCACCCACACTACCATGTGGGTGGTATAGAGGAATGGACCCACTGGTTGCCCTCTAGGTTACAGAGAGCTGGTAGTCCCATCCACCACACTACCAGGTGGTATAGAGGAGAATGGACCCACTGGTTGCCCTCTAGGTTACAGAGAGCTGGTAGTCCCATCCACCACACTACCAGGTGGTATAGAGGAGATGGACCCACTGGTTGCCCTCTAGGTTACAGAGAGCTGGTAGTCCCATCCACCACACTAATGGGAGTAAAACAGGGAAGGGACTCAGGGGGTATGCTAATTAGGTATAGATCAGACCTAACGCACTCAAAAGGAAATGACCTCAACAGAGAAAAATGTCCTCCTGTGTGCTACCTATATCCCCCCACTAGAATCCCCATACTTTAATGAGGACAGCTTCTCCATCCTAGAGGGGGACATCAACCATTTCCAGGCCCAGGGACATGTACTAGTCTGTGGTGGCCTACATGATAGAACTGGACAAGAACCCGACACTTTCAGCACACAGGGGGACAAACACCAACCTGGAGGTGACAGCATTCCCTACCAAATATACCCCCCTAGACACAACTATGACAAAACAACCAACAACAATGGGTCAGAACTCCTGCAGCTCTGTCGCATGCTGGGTCTGTACATAGTTAATGGTAGGCTTCGAGGGGACTCCTACGGTAGATACACCTATAGCTCTGTTACACGCTGGGTATGTACATAGTTAATGGTAGGCTTCGAGGGGACTCCTACGGTAGGTACACCTATAGCTCTGTTACACGCTGGGTATGTACATAGTTAATGGTAGGCTTCGAGTGGACTCCTACGGTAGGTACACCTATAGCTCTGTTACACGCTGGGTATGTACATAGTTAATGGTAGGCTTCGAGGGGACTCCTACGGTATGTACACCTATAGCTCATCTCTTGGCAGTAGTACTGTGGACTACTTTATCACCATCCTCAACCCAGAGTCTCTCAGAGCGTTCACAGTCAGTCCACTGACACCCCTATCAGACCACAGCAAAATCACAGTCTACTTAAACAGAGCGATGCTCAATCATGAGGCATCAAAGCCAAAGGAACTGAATAATATTAAGAATGCTATAGATGGAAGGAAAGTAGTGTGGAAATCTGCCAGAAAACTGTTAGGCAACAATAAATTAAACCTTTCGAGACAATTTCCTGGACAAAATCCCTGTAATAGTGGAGCTGTAAACTTGGCAGTAGAAAACCTAAACAGGATATTTGACCTCTCAGCTTCACTATCAAATAAAAAAAATTCAAGCAGACAACCTAAGAAAATTAACAACAATGACAAATGGTTTGATGAAGAATGCAAAATCCTAAGAAAGAAATTGAGAAACCTATCCAACCAAAAATATAGAGACCCAGAAAACCTGAGCCTACGCCTTCACTATGGTGAATCCATGGACACAAACAACAAGTGTGTGGTTAAAACTGGCAGAAAACACATACACATTTTTTCCCACAGGGCCGTGTGGTTAGACAGGGATGCAGCTTAAGCCCCACCCTCTTTAGCGTTTACATCAACAAATTATCTGTCTGGCCATGACCGTGTGTGTGCGTTGCCTGTGTGTGTGTGTGTGTGCGTGCATTGCCTGTGTGTGTGTGTGTGTGTGTGTGTGTGTGTGTGGTGTGTGTGTGTGTGTGTGTGTGTGTGTGTGTGTGTGTGTGTGTGCGTGCGTTGCCTGTGTGTTTGTGGCCTAGCTGTCCTGCTGTTCGTCTTGCCGTAACCAATGGTGATTGATGATTGGAATGTTCTCATTCTGTCTTCCTGTGACCATGTTCTACACACTCAGACAGGCTGAGAGACTGGGAGTCAGACAGGCTGAGAGACTGGGAGTCAGACAGGCTGAGAGACTGGGAGTCAGACAGGCTGAGAGACTGGGAGTCAGACAGGCTGAGAGACTGGGAGTCAGACAGGCTGAGAGACTGGGAGTCAGTCAGGCTGAGAGACTGGGAGTCAGACAGGCTGAGAGACTGGGAGTCAGACAGGCTGAGAGACTGGGAGTCAGACAGGCTGAGAGACTGGGAGTCAGTCAGGGCTTTTGACTGTCATGTGTCAGTCAGGGCTTATGTGTGTGTTTGATTGTCTTTGTGAGAGGTGTAAGAGGTTTTAGACAGACCTTATAGACCTTATACCTTATAGACCTGATACCTTATAGACCTGATACCTTATAGACCTTATACCTTATAGACCTTATACCTTATAGACCTTATACCTTATAGACCTGATACCTTATACAGACCTGATACGAAATATGATAGTCTACATTCATATGATAATATATTACAGTAATACTGACATTCATATGATAATATATTACAGTAATACTGACATTCATATGATAATATATTACAGTAATACTGACATTCATATGATAATATATTACAGTAATACTGACATTCATATGATAACATATTACAGTAATACTGACATTCATATGATAATATATTACAGTAATACTGACATTCATATGATAATATATTACAGTAATACTGACATTCATATGATAATATATTACAGTAATACTGACATTCATATGATGACATATTACAGTAATACTGACATTCATATGATGCCATATTACAATAATACTTATATTTAAATGATAATATATTACAATTATAATTACATTCATATGATAACATATTACAGTAATACTTACATTCATATGATAATATATTACAGTATAATTCTACATTGAAATGATAATGGCAGGTAATCAATCCTTTTTGAAGTCATTATCCTCCAATGATAATGTTGACTGTAATCGGCCAGACCTGTCCAATACTTAACATCTTCTATGGTAATATACAGTAATAGTTTAACCAGGTAGAGCCAAGAGCCCTCCGATGGTTTGTAATTTAAAGAGATGTCATGTCTTTAACCTTTATTTATAGAGGTTAATGACATGGAGATGTCATCTCTTCTTCCTGTATCTGCTCTGATTTAAAAATATGTGCTGTTCATTCTCTTTTGTCCTGCCGTTGTTAGATGACTTTCCCATGCTGGGTGAATTTGGCGCACAGCCAAACACTCACTCACGCACGCACACACACACACACACACGCACGCACATACACACACACACAGACACACACGCACGCACGCACACACACACACAGACACAGACACGCACACACACACACACACACACACACACACACACACACACACACACACACACACACACACTCCATTCTATTTCACTGTCTTTCTGTCCCTGCCCTTCTCTGGTTTTGTGGTGGAATCTAACGTGACTTGTGTTTTCTGTTTGTATTGATGTTGTCAGAGAGCTGCTGCCTTGAAGCTTAGAATGTCTTAGTTATACAACCTTGACTCAACTCTCTCTCTCTCTCTCTCTCCCTTCCCCTTTCCTCTCCCTTACCTCCCTCCTCTCTCTCTCTCTCCCTTCCCCTTACCCCTCCCTCCCTCTCCCTCACCTCCCTCTCTCTCCTTCCCTCTCCCTCACCTCCCTCTCTCTCTCCTTCCCTCTCCCTGTCACTCCTCTGTTCCATCTCTCTTTCCCTCCCCTCCCCCTCTCTCTCCCTCAACTTCCTCCCTCTCTATCTCCCTTCCCCTTCTTCCTCTCACTCCTCTCTCCCTTTCCTCCCCCCTCTCTCTGCTCTCTCTCTCCCTCTCTTCACCACTCACCTTTCCCCCCACCCCCCTCCCTCCCTCCCTTCACCTTCTTCCTCTCACTCCTCTCTACCCTTGCTCTCTCCCTTTCCTCCCCCTTCTCTCTGCTCTCCCTCTCCCTTACCTTTCCCCCCACCCTCCTTCCTCTCTCCCCTCCCCCTGTAGAGCACCTTTAAGTTTAAGTCGGAGAGTGATATCCACCTGGCAGAGCACCATAAACAGGTAGGCAGGTTATTGAGGAAAAGTTTTACATACGGTATGTGGTTGTCTTACCTAGCTATCATAAGATCAATAAGTGTCTCTGGGTAAGAGCGTCTGTTAAATGACTGAAATGTGTAATGTAATGTACTGCAGGTCCTGTATGATGGTAAGCAGGCCAGCTCCATCTCTTTCACCTACAACGCCAAGGCCACCGACGCCCAGCTCTGTCTGGAGTCATCACCCAGAGAGAACGCATCCATCTTCGTTCACTCACCACACGCACTCATGCTGCAGGTCAGTGGGGGGGTCTGTGTGTGTTGACCGTGTGTGTGTGTGTGTGTGTGTGTGTGTGTGTGTGTCCTAACAATGTGTGTTCTCTCATGTCTAGGATGTGAAGGACATAGTGACTCGTTTTACAATGTGTGTGTGTGTGTGTGTGTGTGTGTGTGTGTGTGTGTGTGTGTGTGTGTGTGTGTGTGTGTGTGTGTGTGTGTGTGTGTGTGTGTGTGTGTATCCTAACAGTGTGTGTTCTCTCCTGTAGGATGTGAAGGCCATAGTGACTCACTCCATCCACAGTGCCATCCACTCTATAGGAGGGATTCAGGTCCTCTTCCCTCTCTTCTCACAACTGGACTACAGACAACTGAACGACAGCTCTGTGGACACCACCGTGTGGTGAGTAGGAGGGAGGGATGGGGGAGAGAGGGAGAGAGGGGGGAGACAGACAGACAACTGAACGACAGCTCTGTGGACACCACCGTGTGGTGAGTAGGAGGGAGAGAGGGGGGAGAGAGGGGGGAGACAGACAGACAACTGAACGACAGCTCTGTGGACACCACCGTGTGGTGAGTAGGAGGGAGGGATGGGGGAGAGAGGGGGGAGACAGACAGACAACTGAACGACAGCTCTGTGGACACCACCGTGTGGTGAGTAGGAGGGAGGGATGGGGGAGAGAGGGAGAGAGGGGGGAGACAGACAGACAACTGAACGACAGCTCTGTGGACACCACCGTGTGGTGAGTAGGAGGGAGGGATGGGGGAGAGAGGGGGGAGACAGACAGACAACTGAACGACAGCTCTGTGGACACCACCGTGTGGTGAGTAGGAGGGAGGGATGGGGGAGAGAGAGAGAGGGGGGAGACAGACAACTGAACGACAGCTCTGTGGACACCACCGTGTGGTGAGTAGGAGGGAGGGATGGGGGAGAGAGGGGGGAGACAGACAGACAACTGAACGACAGCTCTGTGGACACCACCGTGTGGTGAGTAGGAGGGAGGGATGGGGGAGAGAGGGAGAGAGGGGGGAGACAGACAGACAACTCAACCACTCTACTGTGGATAATACTTTATGGTTTGTATATAGACAGGGAGACACAGGGAGGCAGGACAGAGGGGGATAGATATATACTGCTCAAAAAAATAAAGTGAACACTTAAACAACACATCCTAGATCTGAATGAATGAAATAATCTTATTAAATACTTTTTTCTTTACATAGTTGAATGTGCTGACAACAAAATCACACAAAAATAATCAATGGAAATCCAATTTATCAACCCATGGAGGTCTGGATTTGGAGTCACACTCAAAATTAAAGTGGAAAACCACACTACAGGCTGATCCAACTTTGATGTAATGTCCTTAAAACAAGTCAAAATGAGGCTCAGTAGTGTGTGTGGCCTCCACGTGGATGGAGCGAGACATGATGTCCCAGATGTGCTCAACTGGATTCAGGTCTGGGGAACAGGCGGGCCAGTCCATAGCATCAATGCCTTCCTCTTGCAGGAACTGCTGACACACTCCAGCCACATGAGGTCTAGCATTGTCTTGCATTAGGAGGAACCCAGGGCCAACCGCACCAGCATATGGTCTCAGAAGGGGTCTGAGGATCTCATCTCGGTACCTAATGGCAGTCAGGCTACCTCTGGCGAGCACATGGAGGGCTGTGCGGCCCCCCAAAGAAATGCCACCCCACACCATGACTGACCCACTGCCAAACCGGTCATGCTGGAGGATGTTACAGGCAGCAGAACGTTCTCCACGGCGTCTCCAGACTCTGTCACGTCTGTCACACGTGCTCAGTGTGAACCTGCTTTCATCTGTGAAGAGCACAGGGCGCCAGTGGCGAATTTGCCAATCTTGGTGTTCTCTGGCAAATGCCAAACGTCCTGCACGGTGTTGGGCTGTAAGCACAACCCCCACCTGTGGACGTCGGGCCCTCATACCACCCTCATGGAGTCTGTTTCTGACCATTTGAGCAGACACATGCACATTTGTGGCCTGCTGGAGGTCATTTGGCAGGGCTCTGGCAGTGCTTCTCCTGCTCCTCCTTGCACAAAGGCGGAGGTAGCAGTCCTGCTGCTGGGTTGTTGCCCTCCTACGGCCACCTCCACGTCTCCTGATGTACTGGCCTGTCTCCTGGTAGCGCCTCCATGCTCTGGACACTACGCTGACAGACACAGCAAACCTTCTTGCCACAGCTCGCATTGATGTGCCATCCTGGATGAGCTGCACTACCTGAGCCACTTGTGTGGGTTGTAGACTCCGTCTCATGCTACCACTAGAGTGAAAGCACCGCCAGCATTCAAAAGTGACCAAAACATCAGCCAGGAAGCATAGGAACTGGGAAGTGGTCTGTGGTCCCCACCTGCAGAACCACTCCTTTATTGGGGGTGTCTTGCTTATTGCCTATAATTTCCACCTGTTGTCTATTCCATTTGCACAACAGCATGTGAAATGTATTGTCAATCAGTGTTGCTTCCTAAGTGGACAGTTTGATTTCACAGAAGTGTGATTGACTTGGAGTTACATTGTGTTGTTTTAGTGTTCCCTTTATTTTTTTGAGCAGTGTATATATATATAGAGAGAGAGTTTTAGAGAGAGAGAGAGAGAGACTTTTAGGGAGAGAAAGAGAGGGTTTTAGAGAGAGAGTTTTAGAGAGAGAGAGAGAGAGAGAGAGAGAGTTTTGGAGATAAAAGTCAGACAGAGATGGGGATATATAAAGATTCTTTCATACTGTTCTCATAAGAATAAGGCTGGACTATATTGACAGGCTCAAAGTGATGGAGAGTAAGGAGTAGATCTGGTAGTCTCTGTTTGTTTTTCTGTCTGTCTGTCTGTCTGTCTGTCTGTCTGTCTGTCTGTCTGTCTGTCTGTCCCGTCTGTCTCTTTCTGTCACGTCCTGACCAGTAGAGGGGGTAGTTGGGTCAGGACGTGGCAGAAGGGAGTGTGTGTTTGTTATTGTTTCATTGATTTTGGCCGTGTGACTTCCAATCAAGCACAGCTGTAGAGGGTCGTGGTTGATTGGGAGTCACACATAAGGTGCCTACTTTGCCTTGTGGGGTTGTGGGTGGTTGTTTTTTTGCACTGCTTTTATAGCCTGCAGAACTGTCACTGGTGTCACCCTTTTGTGTTGTTCCTGTGGATGCTTTACTCCTTTTGTTTTGGTAATAAAAGATGAGTATTCACATACCTGCTGCGCCTTGGTTCATTTCAGAAGACAGCCGTTACACTTTCGCTCTCTGTTGTATCATCTCCCTTTCTGTCTATCTTCATCTCTCACTGTGTGTTTCCAAAGCCCTAAACCCCCCATGGTGTCATTAGTAAGCCTGTAGAAAGACATGGGGTGAATCCTCTACATATTTAATGGCTCAGCAAAGTAGTGTGCTTCTCTAGTTGGAACTACAGTACTGTAACACTAGAGTGATAGTACTGTAACAGTGTAGAGATATAGTATGTAGAGTGATAGTACTGTAACAGTGTAGAGATATAGTATGTAGAGATATAGTACTGTAACAGTGTAGAGATATAGTACTGTAACAGTGTAGAGATATAGTATGTAGAGATATAGTACTGTAACAGTGTAGAGATATAGTATGTAGAGATATAGTATTTTAACAGTGTAGATATATAGTACTGTAACAGTGTAGAGATATAGTATGTAGAGATATAGTATTTTAACAGTGTAGATATATAGTACTGTAACAGTGTAGAGTTATAGTACTGTAACAGTGTAGAGATATAGTATGTAGAGATATAGTACTGTAACAGTGTAGAGATATAGTACTGTAACAGTGTAGAGATATAGTATGTAGAGATATAGTATTTTAACAGTGTAGATATATAGTACTGTAACAGTGTAGAGATATAGTATGTAGAGATATAGTATTTTAACAGTGTAGATATATAGTACTGTAACAGTGTAGAGTTATAGTACTGTAACAGTGTAGAGATATAGTATGTAGAGATATAGTATTTTAACAGTGTAGATATATAGTACTGTAACAGTGTAGAGTTATAGTACTGTAACAGTGTAGAGATATAGTATGTAGAGATATAGTATTTTAACAGTGTAGATATATAGTACTGTAACAGTGTAGAGTTATAGTATGTAGAGATATAGTACTGTAACAGTGTAGTGACTCCATTCTACTATCAGAGAGGAGGTAGTTAATATGACTCCATTCTACTATCAGAGAGGAGTTAATATGACTCCATTCTACTATCAGAGAGGAGTTAATATGACTCCATTCTACTATCAGAGAGGAGTTAATATGACTCCATTCTACTACCAGAGAGGAGGTAGTTAATATGACTCCATTCTACTATCAGAGAGGAGTTAATATGACTCCATTCTACTATCAGAGAGGAGGTAGTTAATATGACTCCATTCTACTATCAGAGAGGAGTTAATATGACTCCATTCTACTACCAGAGAGGAGGTAGTTAATATGACTCCATTCTACTATCAGAGAGGAGTTAATATGACTCCATTCTACTACCAGAGAGGAGTTAGTTAATATGACTCCATTCTACTACCAGAGAGGAGGTAGTTAATATGACTCCATTCTACTATCAAAGAGGAGTTAGTTAATATGACTCCATTCTACTACCAGAGAGGAGTTAGTTAATATGACTCCATTCTACTATCAGAGAGGAGTTAATATGACTCCATTCTACTACCAGAGAGGAGTTAGTAAATATGACTCCATTCTACTACCAGAGAGGAGGTAGTTAATATGACTCCATTCTACTATCAGAGAGGAGGTAGTTAATATGACTCCATTCTAATACCAGAGAGGAGTTAGTTAATATGACTCCATTCTACTATCAGAGAGGAGTTAGTTAATATGACTCCATTCTACTATCAGAGAGGAGTTAGTTAATATGACTCCATTCTACTATCAAAGAGGAGTTAATATGACTCCATTCTACTATCAGAGAGGAGTTAATATGACTCCATTCTACTATCAGAGAGGAGGTAGTTAATATGACTCCATTCTACTATCAGAGAGGAGTTAATATGACTCCATTCTACTACCAGAGAGGAGTTAGTTAATATGACTCCATTCTACTATCAGAGAGGAGTTAATATGACTCCATTCTACTACCAGAGAGGAGTTAGTAAATATGACTCCATTCTACTACCAGAGAGGAGGTAGTTAATATGACTCCATTCTACTATCAGAGAGGAGGTAGTTAATATGACTCCATTCTAATACCAGAGAGGAGTTAGTTAATATGACTCCATTCTACTATCAGAGAGGAGTTAGTTAATATGACTCCATTCTACTATCAGAGAGGAGTTAGTTAATATGACTCCATTCTACTATCAAAGAGGAGTTAATATGACTCCATTCTACTATCAGAGAGGAGTTAATATGACTCCATTCTACTATCAGAGAGGAGGTAGTTAATATGACTCCATTCTACTATCAGAGAGGAGTTAATATGACTCCATTCTACTACCAGAGAGGAGGTAGTTAATATGACTCCATTCTACTATCAAAGAGGAGTTAGTTAATATGACTCCATTCTACTACCAGAGAGGAGTTAGTTAATATGACTCCATTCTACTATCAGAGAGGAGTTAATATGACTCCATTCTACTACCAGAGAGGAGTTAGTAAATATGACTCCATTCTACTACCAGAGAGGAGTTAGTTAATATGACTCCATTCTACTACAGTATATCTGTATGTATAATGTTATTGGTTCTTCACATTCACTGAATAAATATTTGTTATCAGCCACATTACATGTATTTACTTAGAGATAATGTGTTTGTCTGTGTGTGTGTGTGTGTGTGTGTGTGTGTGTGTGTGTGTGTGTGTGTGTGTGTGTGTGTGTGTGTGTGTGTGTCTGTGTGTGTGTGTGTGTGTGTGTGTGTCTGTGTGTCTCTGTGTGTCTGTGTGTGTTTGTCTGTCTGTGTGTGTGTTTGTGTGTGTGTCTGTGTGTCTGTGTGTCTCTGTGTGTGTGTGTTTGTCTGTGTGTGTGTGTGTGTGTGTGTGTGTGTTTGTGTATACGTGTATTTGTATTGATCTGTATGTTTGTGTTGTTGCAGTGCCACCCTGCTAGCGTTCCTAGTTGAGCTGTTGAAGAGCTCCGTAGCCATGCAGGAACAGATGCTGGGGGGGAAAGGATTCCTGGTGATCGGGTACCTGCTGGAGAAGGTACATTTTCGCTTCAGCTTCACAAGAAATATGTTACTTTGCTACTTTGCTACTGTCGTTTACATGCCCTTGACCTTGACCTTGTATTTTGCACATTTGTAACTACATTGTAACTTTGCATATTCACTCTACCATATCTTCCAGTTCCGTGTGTATATCTTGTCATTTCTCTTTTGTTCCATGTATTTTATGCTGCCCTCAAAACTGAATTCTTTTAATTCACCCTGGTTTCTATTCTCTCTCTCTCTCCAGTCGTCCAGGGTCCACATCACCAGAGCGGTGCTGGAACAGTTCCTGTCCTTTGCTAAGTACCTGGACGGGTTAACCCACGGAGCGCCGCTCCTCAAACAGCTGTGTGACCACGTCCTCTTCAACGCTGCCATCTGGATACACACACCCGCCAAGGTAGGGACTGAGAGAGTGTGTGTGTGTTTGTTATTTCTTGTTTCTAGTTTTTGATTATTATTTGTGTAATTGTTTGATATTTTTACTGCCCTGTTATTGTTTGGTAAGAGAAGCCTGTCGCTGCACCCGCTGTAACATCTGCTAAACTGTGTTTGCGACCAATACACGTTGATTTGATTTGTGTGTGTGTCAAGATGTGTGTGTGTGTGTGTGTGTGTCCTGTTCAGTACCATCTGGATACACACATTACCACCAATATGAACCTATCAAAGCACAGCCAGCATGACCTAGTCTAGTACTGTCCACATCCTATAACTGTCCACATCATATAACTGTCCACATCCTAGTCCTGTCCACATCCTAGAACTGTCCACATCCTAGTCCTGTCCACATCCTATAACTGTCCACATCCTAGTACTGTCCACATCCTAGAACTGTCCACATCCTAGTCCTGTCCACATCATATAACTGTCCACATCATATAACTGTCCACATTCTAGTACTGTCCACATCCTAGAACTGTCCACATCCTATAACTGTCCACATCCTAGTCCTGTCCACATCCTAGAACTGTCCACATCCTAGTCCTGTCCACATCATATAACTGTCCACATCATATAACTGTCCACATTCTAGTACTGTCCACATTCTAGTACTGTCCACATCCTAGTACTGTCCACATCCTAGTACTGTCCACATCCTAGTCCTGTCCACATCCTAGAACTGTCCACATCCTAGAACTGTCCACATCCTAGTCCTGTCCACATCATATAACTGTCCACATCATATAACTGTCCACATCCTAGTACTGTCCACATCCTAGAACTGTCCACATCCTAGTCCTGTCCACATCCTAGTACTGTCCACATCCTAGTACTGTCCACATCATATAACTGTCCACATCCTAGAACTGTCCACATCCTAGTACTGTCCACATCATGTAACTGTCCACATCATATAACTGTCCACATCCTAGAACTGTCCACATCCTAGTACTGTCCACATCATGTAACTGTCCACATCATGTAACTGTCCACATCATGTAACTGTCCACATCATATAACTGTCCACATCATGTAACTGTCCACATCATGTAACTGTCCACATCCTAGTACTGTCCACATCCTAGTACTGTCCACATCCTAGAACTGTCCACATCCTAGAACTGTCCACATCCTAGTCCTGTCCACATCCTAGTCCTGTCCACATCATATAACTGTCCACATCATGTAACTGTCCACATCCTAGTCCTGTCCACATCATATAACTGTCCACATCATATAACTGTCCACATCATATAACTGTCCACATCATATAACTGTCCACATCATATAACTGTCCACATCCTAGTCCTGTCCACATCCTAGTCCTGTCCACATCATATAACTGTCCACATCATATAACTGTCCACATCATATAACTGTCCACATCCTAGAACTGTCCACATCCTAGTACTGTCCACATCATATAACTGTCCACATCCTAGAACTGTCCACATCATATAACTGTCCACATCATGTAACTGTCCACATCATGTAACTGTCCACATCATGTAACTGTCCACATCATGTAACTGTCCACATCATGTAACTGTCCACATCATATAACTGTCCACATCATGTAACTGTCCACATCACACAACTGTCCACATCATATGACTGTCCACATCATGTAACTGTCCACATCATGTAACTGTCCACATCATGGTACTGTCCACATCCTAGTACTGTCCACATCATATAACTGTCCACATCATATAACTGTCCACATCATATAACTGTCCACATCATATAACTGTCCACATTCTAGTCCTGTCCACATCATATAACTGTCCACATCATATAACTGTCCACATCCTAGAACTGTCCATATTCTAGTACTGTCCACATCATATAACTGTCCACATCCTAGTCCTGTCCACATCATATAACTGTCCACATCCTAGTCCTGTCCACATCATATAACTGTCCACATCATATAACTGTCCACATCATATAACTGTCCACATCATATAACTGTCCACATTCTAGTCCTGTCCACATCATATAACTGTCCACATCATATAACTGTCCACATCCTAGAACTGTCCATATTCTAGTACTGTCCACATCATATAACTGTCCACATCCTAGTCCTGTCCACATCATATAACTGTCCACATCCTAGTCCTGTCCACATCATATAACTGTCCACATCATATAACTATAACTGTCCACATCATATAACTGTCCACATCATATAACTGTCCACATCATATAACTGTCCACATCATATAACTGTCCACATCATGTAACTGTCCAGATCCTAGTACTGTCCACACTCTTGTACTTTCCAAATCTTAGTACTGTCCTGATTCCAGTAATGTCCAGATCATAGTACTGTCCAGATCATAGTACTGTCCAGATCATAGTACTGTCCTGATCATAGTACTGTCCTGATCATATACTGTCCAGATCATAGTACTGTCCTGATCATATACTGTCCAGATCATAGTACTGTCCTGATCATAGTACTGTCCTGATCATATACTGTCCAGATCATAGTACTGTCCTGATCATAGTACTGTCCTGATCATATACTGTCCATATCATAGTACTGTCCTGATGATAGTACTGTCCTGATCATAGTACTGCCCACATCCTAGTACTCTCCAGATCATAGTACTGTCCTGATCATAGTACTGTCCTGATCATAGTACTGTCCTGATCATAGTACTGTCCTGATCATAGTACTGTCCTGATCATAGTACTGTCCAGATCATAGTACTGTCCTGATCATAGTACTGTCCAGATCATAGTTCTGTCCTGATCATATACTGTCCACATCCTAGTCCTGTCCTGATCATAGTACTGTCCTGATCATAGTACTGTCCTGATCATAGTACTGTCCTGATCATAGTACTGTCCAGATCATAGTTCTGTCCTGATCATAGTACTGTCCAGATCATAGTCCTGTCCAGAACATATAACCTTCTTCCCGAGGTAGCTGACTCCCTACAGCAACAGCATTGATTGTTTTAATGAGAAAGTCAAGGCATAAGAAAGCGTG
>NW_021822743.1:20000-36684 GCF_901001165.1 Salmo trutta
TACTAGAATTTTAGCACCAGCTAAAATATTATTGGAATGTTCTCCTAACATTCGCTCAAATGTTGTGCGCAACATCTGTAACAACCACCACAGAATCAAATGTTCTCATTAGGTTTCCAGGTAATGTAATAACATAATGTTTTCCCAGAAAACCAAAACACAAACTGTCCACTTTTGCGGATGTGTTTAGTTAGATAGAGCTTCCTTTTAAATAACGTGTGTTCTTGTATTCATATGCTTCTTAAATAAAGACTCAGAACCTTCAAACACGGATCCACCTGTACCAGAAAACCCCAGACCCGATCCGGAACCTGAGCGCGTCCGCATCCAGAATTCTAAATAGTGTCACGGGTCTGGAGTATGAGAGAGAGAGAGAGAGAGAGAGAGAGAGAGAGAGAGGGATAGAGAGAGAGAGAGAGAGAGAGAGAAGTGTAATTTTAACTGACTTGAAGTGAGAAGTGGTGTAATTTATGCTGCTGCTTGTTGCTTTTCACCAGAGTGGCGCGTCTCATAGAGCCTCCATGTGGGGCAAAAGTTAGGAGATATCTAATCAACGGAAGATGGAAATTAAAATGATGGAATTAAAAGTTAAAGGAAAAGGATAGGCTACAACGACCAAGAGCCAACAGGTAGGCTGCTACTTAATATTCTGAATGGAGTTGTTGTTGTTTGTAACTGTAGGATGAGAAAGAAAGTGAACGGAGCCTATATTAGCCTAGCTAGCTTAAGTTAGCTAGCTTAACTAGCTTCTCCCGGGTTTGATGCAGTCAAGACAAGGTACTACGTCATCATACTGGATGCTATGGCAGCTATTAGTCTACTATAGCGCGAGACGGCTGGGTTGGTTGCGGTCTCTCGCCTCTCCCTCCATCCTCCCTGTTCCCTGTGTCACTCTCTCACACTCACAGTAGTCTACACACACAGCACGGCCCCCTGCTAGAGCGTCACCTCTCTCTACCTCCTCTCACAGTAACCTACACACACAGCACGGCCCCTGCTAGAACGTCACCTCTCTCTACCTCCTCTCACAGTAGCCTACACACACAGCACGGCCCCCTGCTAGAACGTCACCTCTCTCTACCTCCTCTCACAGTAGCCTACACACACAGCACGGCCCCCTGCTAGAGCGTCACCTCTCTCTACCTCCTCTCACAGTAACCTACACACACAGCACGGCCCCTGCTAGAACGTCACCTCTCTCTACCTCCTCTCACAGTAGCCTACACACACAGCACGGCCCCCTGCTAGAACGTCACCTCTCTCTACCTCCTCTCACAGTAGCCTACACACACAGCACGGCCCCCTGCTAGAACGTCACCTCTCTCTACCTCCTCTCACAGTAGCCTACACACACAGCACGGCCCCCTGCTAGAGCGTCACCTCTCTCTACCTCCTCTCACAGTAGCCTACACACACAGCGCGGCCCCTGCTAGAACGTCACCTCTCTCTACCTCCTCTCACAGTAGCCTACACACACAGCACGGCCCCCTGCTAGAACGTCACCTCTCTCTACCTCCTCTCACAGTAGCCTACACACACAGCACGGCCCCCTGCTAGAGCGTCACCTCTCTCTACCTCCTCTCACAGTAGCCTACACACACAGCGCGGCCCCTGCTAGAACGTCACCTCTCTCTACCTCCTCTCACAGTAGCCTACACACACAGCACGGCCCCTGCTAGAACGTCATCTCTCTCTACCTCCTCTCACAGTAGCCTACACACACAGCACGGCCCCCTGCTAGAACGTCACCTCTCTCTACCTCCTCTCACAGTAGCCTACACACACAGCACGGCCCCCTGCTAGAGCGTCACCTCTCTCTACCTCCTCTCACAGTAGCCTACACACACAGCACGGCCCCTGCTAGAACGTCACCTCTCTCTACCTCCTCTCACAGTAGCCTACACACACAGCACGGCCCCCTGCTAGAGCGTTGTAAGGCAGGTCCTCACTAGACATCACTGGCAACAACGTCACCGTTGCTGGACCAGACAGGACTGGCATAAAGTGCTCTTCACTGACAAGTCACGGTTTTGTCTCACCAGGGGTGATGGTCGGATTCGCGTTTATCGTCCAAGGAATGAGCATTACACCGAGGCCTGTACTCTGGAGCGGGATCGATTTGGAGGTGGTGGGTCCGTCATGATCTGGGGCGGTTTGTCACAGCATCATCGGACTGAGCTTGTTGTCATTGCAGGCAATCTCAACGCTGTGTGTTACAGGGAAGACATCCTCCTCCCTCATGTGGTACCCTTCCTGCAGGCTCATCCTGACATGACCCTCCAGCATGACAATGCCTCCAGCCATACTGCTCGTTCTGTGCGTGATTTCCTGCAAGACAGGAATGTCAGTGTTCTGCCATGGCCAGCGAAGAGATCTCAATCCCATTGAGCACGTCTTCGACCTGTTGGATCGGAGGATGAGGGCTAAGGACATTCCCTCAAGAAATGTCCAGGAACTTGCAGGTGCCTTGGTGGAAGAGTGGGGTAACATCTCACAGCAAGAACTGGTGCACTGATGCAATGCAGTACTTAATGCAGCTGGTGGCCACACCAGATACTGACTGTTACTTTTGATTTTGACCCCCCCTTTGTTCAAGGACACATTATTCAATTTATGTTAGTCACATGTCTGAGAACTTGTTCAGTTTATGTCTCAGTTGTTGAATGTTGTTATATTCATACAAATATTTACACATGTTAGGTTTGCTTGAAAATAAACGCAGTTGACAGTGAGAGGACGTTTTCTTGACCCAAATGAGCCACACTCAAGAGTTGTTTTTCTCCCTTTTTTCAGAAGTGAATTACACGATCGTCTCATTGTTGAGGGTAAAGAGTTTGAGAAGAATGATTCCTAAAATACGGAATGCAAGAGAAGAGAGAGTTGATCTGAGAATTATTTTAAGAATTTGCTCAGAAATCCGTTGGTTCAAGGGGATTTACCACACTGCATAGATTTCATTGTCAACACAATCTCTTCTACAGAGAACTGTTCTTCTAATTCAGCAGCTGTCTCAGGTTCAACTGTAGGAATATCTAAGTTCTCAAAGAAGGTGTGGAGTAAAGTAGCATTACCAGCGGATTGCGAAGTGTATAATTGTGAGTAAAAATGATGAAAGCATGAATTGACCTCTAAATGATCCATACATGTGTTACCCAGCTCGTCAGTTATCTCAGGTATGGTTTGATTTGAAGTTCTCTAACACAGCCGGAGTGCTGGCATTTTCCCTGATTTCTCTCCATGTTCATCATTTTTGTATCGAGATTTTCTAATTCGAT
Source organism: Salmo trutta (assembly GCF_901001165.1). Classification (NCBI taxonomy): domain Eukaryota; kingdom Metazoa; phylum Chordata; class Actinopteri; order Salmoniformes; family Salmonidae; genus Salmo; species Salmo trutta. The sequence continues at coordinate 23,276 of NW_021822743.1, forward strand.
TTTCAGCTTGTCGAGTTGAAAGAAGATCAAAATTCTGTCTGATGTGTCAAACGTTGTTTTAGTAAATCTACGGATGAATAGTGTTAATATGCCATATCCGGGATTGTATTTGTAAGTTCCCCAAGGCGCTGAATATTGCAGTTCCTTAATCTTGCGCTGTAGGAAATCATTTGGCCCCTAAGATAAGCCTTCATTGATTCCTATGCTGTTGGAGGAGACATTCCAGGGGTTTGATTAAGCTCAAGAAACAGCTCACTCTGAGATGATATAAAAGCAACAAATGTTTCTTCTGATAGCAGTAATGTGTTAGGACACCAAGGGTTTCTTCTGATAGCAGTAGTGTGTTAGGACACCAAGGGTTTCTTCTGATAGCAGTAATGAGTTAGGACACCACGGGTTTATTCTGATAGCAGTAATGAGTTAGGACACCAAGGGTTTCTTCTGATAGCAGTAGTGAGTTAGGAAACCAAGGGTTTCTTCTGATAGCAGTAATGAGTTAGGACACCAAGGGTTTCTTCTGATAGCAGTAGTGAGTTAGGACACCATGGGTTTCTTCTGATAGCAGTAATGTGTTAGGACACCAAGGGTTTCTTCTGATAGCAGTAAGGAGTTAGGACACCAAGGGTTTCTTCTGATAGCAGTAATGTGTTAGGACACCAAGGGTTTCTTCTGATAGCAGTAATGTGTTAGGACACCAAGGGTTTCTTCTGATAGCAGTAGTGAGTTAGGACACAAGGGTTTCTTCTGATAGCAGTAATGTGTTAGGACACCAAGGGTTTCTTCTGATAGCAGTAATGTGTTAGGACACCAAGGGTTTCTTCTGATAGCAGTAATGAGTTAGGACACCAAGGGTTTCTTCTGATAGCAGTAATGTGTTAGGACACCAAGGGTTTCTTCTGATAGCAGTAATGAGTTAGGACACCAAGGGTTTCTTCTGATAGCAGTAGTGTGTTAGGACACCAAGGGTTTCTTCTGATAGCAGTAGTGTGTTAGGACACCAAGGGTTTCTTCTGATAGCAGTAATGAGTTAGGACACCAAGGGTTTCTTCTGATAGCAGTAATGAGTTAGGACACCAAGGGTTTCTTCTGATAGCAGTAATGAGTTAGGACACCAAGGGTTTCTTCTGATAGCAGTAATGAGTTAGGACACCAAGGGTTTCTTCTGATAGCAGTAATGAGTTAGGACACCAAGGGTTTCTTCTGATAGCAGTAGTGAGTTAGGACACCAAGGGTTTCTTCTGATAGCAGTAATGTGTTAGGACACCAAGGGTTTCTTCTGATAGCAGTAATGAGTTAGGACACCAAGGGTTTCTTCTGATAGCAGTAGTGAGTTAGGACACCAAGGGTTTCTTCTGATAGCAGTAATGAGTTAGGACACCAAGGGTTTCTTCTGATAGCAGTAATGAGTTAGGACACCAAGGGTTTCTTCTGATAGCAGTAATGAGTAGGACACCAAGGGTTTCTTCTGATAGCAGTAGTGAGTTAGCACACCAAGGGTTTCTTCTGATAGCAGTAATGTGTTAGGACACCAAGGGTTTCTTCTGATAGCAGTAATGAGTTAGGACACCAAGGGTTTCTTCTGATAGCAGTAGTGAGTTAGGACACCAAGGGTTTCTTCTGATAGCAGTAATGTGTTAGGACACCAAGGGTTTCTTCTGATAGCAGTAATGAGTTAAGACACCAAGGGTTTCTTCTGATAGCAGTAATGAGTTAGGACACCAAGGGTTTCTTCTGATAGCAGTAGTGAGTTAGGACACCAAGGGTTTCTTCTGATAGCAGTAATGTGTTAGGACACCAAGGGTTTCTTCTGATAGCAGTAGTGAGTTAGGACACCAAGGGTTTCTTCTGATAGCAGTAATGTGTTAGGACACCAAGGGTTTCTTCTGATAGCAGTAATGTGTTAGGACACCAAGGGTTTCTTCTGATAGCAGTAATGAGTTAGGACACCAAGGGTTTCTTCTGATAGCAGTAATGAGTTAGGACACCAAGGGTTTCTTCTGATAGCAGTAATGTGTTAGGACACCAAGGGACACCACGTATTATTTAACCATGTTCCTTTCAAAAAAATTGGGGGGGAAATTAAGGTTCAGATATACTCTACAAAAAGAGAGGTTTTCTATATTTCTTCCAATCAGAAATTCAAAATGTAGGCTAAGAAACAAATTAAACATTGTGTAAAAATGGACTGTTCAACTTTTAAAATGAACACAATATAATATCTAATTTGAGATGCTTGGCTTGTGTTTCATGATCTGAAAAGCATTTGGTATTAACTAGGATCCCCATTAGCTGCTTCAAAAGCAGCAGCTATTCTTCCTGGGGATCAGCACTCCTAGTCTTGGATACCTTGTAAATATGGGTCCAGAAGTACGCAGCAGATAAATAGGGTGGGTGAAGTGGTGTTGAAGAATAACCCAGTTACCAGTATTTATCTGGGTTAATTATGTCTAAGAAGGTTAAAAAGGAAGCATGGAATTCCTGGTTGACCATACTGCCATGACGACCATGCTGCCATGACGATCATATTGCCATGACGACCACACTGAAAAAATAATTTGTAAAAGATCTTCCCTGGTGGCGCAGAGGATAAAATACCTGGCTAGGGAACTAAACATTGTATGTTTGAACCACGCAGATTGTCAACCTGTAACGACCGTCGTCGCAATGAGACCAAGGTGCAGCGGAGGATGTGTTCATCATAAAGGATTTTAATAAACGAATGAACACTACAAACAAAACACGAAAAGAAACGACAGCCAAACAGTCCCGTCAGGATTAACACAAACCTAGACAGAAAATAATCACCCACAAACCCCAAAGGAAAAACAGGCTGCCTATGTATGAGTCTCAAATCAGCAACAACGAACTACAGCTGTTCCTGATTGAGAGCCACGCACGGCCGAACCAAAGAAACAAACCAACATAGAAAAATAAACATAGAACGCCCACCCATGTCACACCCTGGCCTAACCAAAATAGAGAACAAAAACCTCTCTCTATGGCCAGGGCGTTACACAACCTATGAAGTGTAAAATATATGGTTGTGTTTACATAACTAAATGCTGTTAAACTGTTCCTCTTAATTAAAGTAAAATACATGTGTTTCTAGATAACCTACAATTCAGTCCTCAAATGCAAATTGCCATTAAATCTGAAAATAAACTTAATGGGGATGTATTCCAATCTGCTTTAAGGAGATACACATTTGCATACCGAGAATGTTGTGGTAAAACTTAATTATAACATTTTATAAATACTCTTGAAAATATTCTGAGGACCTCTTAAGACAAGGTCAAATGTATATTACGTGAACATCAATGGAATATTATGTTAAACCCAAAATAAATATGCTATGAACGTCATAAAAACTGACTTATTTCATTCTTAAAACATCATAGGAATGTTCGGTGCAACCTAACTTAAACGTTATATGAATGTTATCACAACTGAGCATGTTTCATGTTTAGGAAACCTATCTCTTGTAATGTACACACACCGTTCCCACAAGGTTAAATGTTCTGGGAACCGTTAAAGAACTCAGAAAGGCGTTTCTGTCAACATTCTTGCAACATGTTTTGTACACCCTGAAACAAACATTATCTGAATATCAGCACAGCTGGACAGATTTAGTGTTTTGTCAACCTGTCTCTTTGCCTGGCTACCCAGAATCCTTGCTCCAGCCAAATACTATGCCCATGGACATTCCTTTCTTCTCCGCAATGAGTCTGGATCTGAGTACTTTCATGGAATCCGAGCACGTTCGGGCCGTCTGATTGGTCCAGAAAACGATGTGTTGGGTCCGAGCCAGAACCCACGATACTCTGATTGATTAGAGACGATCCAATTACTAATGGTTTTGTTTTGCCTCTCGTTACCACCAACAACTTCAACGATGGCAGTCTCAGACTAAAGTAGCCAACGACAGATCAGTTAGTGTACGTCGTCAGGCTGCCTATATCTTGTCATATCCCCACAATGCTCCCACAACCTAAATAAATGTTTTAGGAACTTTAAAAAAAAAAACATAAAACATTTATTCTTGGAATTTTCTTGCAACATCAAGCAAATGTATTTTTTTGAGACCTAATAGAAACATTGTAATAATCATCACAAAACTGGACAGTTTTAGTGTTTTGAGAAGTTATCTCCTGTCATGTCCACACAATGTTCCCACAACCTAATGAAACATTCTGGGAACCTTTAAAGAACACATGAAATGTGTTCTGGGAACATTCTTGTGAATGTTTTTTTTGCACCGTAAAAGAAACATTGCAGAATCATCGGCACAACTGAACAGTTTTTGTGTTTTGGAAACATATCTTTTGTGATGTTTCCACAATGTTCTCACCAAGGACTGTTCCCACAACATAATGACACATTCTGGGAACCTTTAAAGAACAGATTAAATGCGTTCTCTAGGAACGTTCTTTAGGAACGTTCTTTCAACATCAGGTGAATGTTTTATACAAACATTCTAAAATCATCAGCACGACTGGACAGTTTTTTATGTTATGAGAACATTTGACGCAAACGAACAAATCTTCTGGGAACTTTCACAGAACCAATGTTGGTTTGCTGGGAAGGTTGAATTAGCCGTATCTCTGAAAACCGCATCTATCCGGTTGTTGCCAACTCTGCTCATGGTGGCTACTACTGTGGTTTGTTTTGTTGGGATCCCCAGAGGCTGGAGTTTATAAAATCATCCTCTGCTTTCACCACTGTCTCCAAACATGCAACTTCAACTGATTGTTGCTGGCAGGCAACTAACGTTTCTCTTTCTCTCTTCCCCTTCCTGTGTGTCTGTGTGTCTGTGTGTCTGTGTGTCTGTCTGTGTCTGTCTGTCTGTCTGTCTGTCTGTCTGTCTGTCTGTCTGTCTGTCTGTCTGTCTGTCTGTCTGTCTGTCTGTCTGTCTGTCTGTCTGTGTGTGTGTGTGTGTGTGTGTGTGTGTGTGTTCTCCTCCCAGGTCCAGCTGTCCCTGTACACCTACCTGTCTGCAGAGTTCATTGGCACGTCGACCATCTACAGCACCATCCGCCGTGTTGGTACTGTGCTGCAGCTGATGCACACGCTGAAGTATTACTACTGGGCCAGCAACCCACTGGAGAGCAGCGGTATCACACCGAAAGGACTGGGTACACACACACACACACATACACACATACACACATACACACATACACACACACACACACACACACACACACACACACACACATACACACATACACACACACTCACACTCACACTCACACACACACACGCTCGCGCAAACACACACACACACACATACACACACATACACCCACACACACACACACACACACATGCATGCTCGTGCACGCAGACACACACACACACACACACACACACACACACACACACACAGGTTCAGATAACAGATACAGATAGTAGATACACAGGTACCTCTGCGTCGGCGTTACCTCTGTGTCGGCGGTACCTCTGTGTCGGCGTTACCTCTGCGTCGGCGTTACCTCTGCGTCGGCGTTACCTCTGCGTCGGCGTTACCTCTGCGTCGGCGTTACCTCTGCGTCGGCGTTACCTCTGCGTCGGCGGTACCTCTGCGTCGGCGGTACCTCTGCGTCGGCGGTACCTCTGCGTCGGCGTTACCCTCTGTGTCGGCGGTACCTCTGTGTCGGCGGTACCTCTGTGTCGGCGGTACCTCTGTGTCGGCGGTACCTCTGTGTCGGCGTTACCCTCTGTGTCGGCGTTACCTCTGTGTCGGCGTTACCTCTGTGTCGGCGGTACCTCTGTGTGTTCTCATCGACCGTGTTAACTAATGACCTCTCCTAGACTAGAGGGCGTGACTTGTGTGTGTATTGATCACCGCAAAACACACTGATCATTACTGGAGCAGAACCAGGAAGAGACATGGCCTGGGGCATGGTGGGATTTTTAGAACAAACAAACACACACACACACACACACACACACACAGCCTTGAACACACACACACAGCCTGGAACACACACGCACACTCACACGCATACACAGCCTTGAACACACACATACACACACACACACACACAGCCTGGAACACACTGCATGTCCCACTCAGATGATAAGGAGTGTGTGATAGGTTATGTGTGTATTCCTACCACAGATGTGTGGACCTGAATCTAACGTTGTGTTGATGTTTTCTGTGTGTAGATGGAATACATTTTTTATTTGATGTTGTATTAACATTGTTTTGACGTTGTATTGACTTTGTTTTAATGTTGTATTGACGTTGTTTTGATGTTGTATTAATATTGCTTTAACGTTGTTTTAGCGTTGTTTTGACGTTGTTTTGATGTTGTATTGACATTGTATTAACATTATTTTAATGTTGTCTGTGTGCAGATGGACCGAGGCCGTCCCAGAAGGAGATCATCTCTCTGAGAGCCTTCATGCTGTTGTTCCTCAAACAACTTATCCTCAAGGTAACACTGTTTTACATACTACATGCTACATACTACATACTACATGCTACATACTACATGCTACATACTACATGCTACATACTACATACTACATGCTACATACTACATACTACATGCTACATACTACATGCTACATACTACATGCTACATACTACATGCTACATGCTACATGCTACATACTACATGCTACATACTACATGCTACATACTACATGATACATGCTACATACTACATGCTACATACTACATACTACATGCTGCATACTACATGCTACATACTACATGATACATGCTACATACTACATGCTACATACTACATGCTACATACTACATGCATACTTCGTACTGTAGTTCCTCAAACAACTCATCCTCAAGGTACTGAACGTCATACTACATACTACATACTACACTGAGTGAACAAAACATTAAGGACACCTGCTCTTTCCAGGACATAGACTGACCAGGTGAGTTGAGGGGGAAGCTATGATCCCTTATTGATGTCACTTGTTGAATCCTCTTCAGTCAGTTTAGATGAAGGGGAGGAGACAGGTTAAAGAAGGATTTTTAACCCTTGACAATTGAGACACGGATTGTGTATGTGTGCCATTCAGAGGGTGAATGGGAGAGACAAAATATTGAAGTGCCTTTGAACGGGGTATGGTAGTAGGTGCCAGGTGCACCGGTTTGTGTCAAGAACTGCAACGCTGCTGGGTTTTTCACACTCAACAGTTTCCTGTGTGTATCAAGAACGGTCCACCACCCAAAGGACATCCAGCCAACTTGACACAACTGTGGAGAGCATTGGAGTCAACATGGGCCAGCATCCCTGTGGAACATTTTAAACACCTTGTAGAGTTTCATGCCCCGATGAATTGAGGCTGTTCTGAGGGCAAAAGGGGAGAGTGAAACTCAATATTAGGAAGGTGTTCTTAATGTTTTGTACACTCAGTGTATATACTACATACATACTACATAAGTACAGTATACTGTTCCGTAACGACTCATACTCAACGTACCGTTACTGAAATACATACCACATTTTGAAATTATTATATAACTTGTATTTATAGAGATAAGTAAATTAAAAAGAGATTCTTATTCACAGTGATGACCTCTCAAGATTCCTGTGTATTATCAAATAAATGACAAAAACGGAGACGTCACACAACAATACAGGACAGAAACATGTAGTAAACGTGTAGTAAACATATTACAGGCGTATTAAACATGTAAACATATCATATGAAAATAAGTGGATCTGCCTGAACATGAGAAGTGATCGTCTTTTCTTCTCACTTCTGTTTCATCTCACTCCCGTTTCCTCCCACTCCACGTTCCTCTCACTCCTCTTTCATCTCACTCCTGTTTCCTCTCACTCCTGTTTCCTCTCTCTCCTGTTTCCTCTCTCTCCTGTTTCATCTCACTCCTGTTTCCACTCACTCCTGTTTCCTCCCACTCCACGTTCCTCTCACTCCACGTTCCTCTCACTCCACGTTCCTCTCACTCCACGTTCCTCTCACCTAGGGTTGCAATATTCCGGGAACTTTCAATAAATTCCCTGGTTTTCCAGAAATCCTGGTCAGAGAAGTCATGCTTATTCCATCCTGATTCCAGGAATAATCCAACTGGAATTTGTTGAATGTTCCCAGAAATGTGCAACCCTGTTGTCATGGTTACTTTCATTTAGCAGACTCTCTTATCCAGAGCAACCTACGGTAGTGTGATTGCATACATTTTCATACTGGTCCCCCTTGGGAATCAAACCCACAACCCTGGGATTGTAATCGACGGGTTCTACCAGCTGAGCCTCGCTCTACCAGCTGAGCCTCGCTCTACCAGCTGACCCTCGCTCTACCAGCTGACCTGCACTCTACCAGCTGACCCTCGCTCTACCAGCTGACCCTCGCTCTACCAGCTGAGCCTCGCTCTACCAGCTGACCCTCGCTCTACCAGCTGAGCCTCGCTCTACCAGCTGAGCCTCGCTCTACCAGCTGAGCCTCGCTCTACCAGCTGAGCCGCGCTCTACCAGCTGAGCCACGCTCTACCAGCTGAGCCTCGCTCTACCAGCTGATCTCGCTCTACCAGCTGACCTGCGCTCTACCAGCTGAGCCTCGCTCTACCAGCTGAGCCTCGCTCTACCAGCTGAGCTGCGCTCTACCAGCTTTGTCTCGCTCTACCAGCTGAGCCTCGCTCTACCAGCTGACCCGCGCTCTACCAGCTGACCTGCGCTCTACCAGCTGAGCCTCGCTCTACCAGCTGACCCGCGCTCTACCAGCTGACCTTCGCTCTACCAGCTGAGCCTCGCTCTACCAGCTGACCTTCGCTCTACCAGCTGAGCCTCGCTCTACCAGCTGACCCGCGCTCTACCAGCTGATCTCGCTCTACCAGCTGACCTGCACTCTACCAGCTGAGCCTCGCTCTACCAGCTGACCCGCGCTCTACCAGCTGAGCCGCGCTCTACCAGCTGAGCCTCGCTCTACCAGCTGAGCCTCGCTCTACCAGCTGACCTGCGCTCTACCAGCTGAGCCTCGCTCTACCAGCTGAGCCTCGCTCTACCAGCTGAGCCTCGCTCTACCAGCTGAGCCACGCTCTACCAGCTGAGCCTCGCTCTACCAGCTGAGCCTCGCTCTACCAGCTGACCTGCGCTCTACCAGCTGAGCCTCGCTCTACCAGCTGACCTGCGCTCTACCAGCTGAGCCTCGCTCTACCAGCTGACCTGCGTTCTACCAGCTGAGCCTCGCTCTACCTGCTGACCTGCGCTCTACCAGCTGAGCCTCGCTCTACCAGCTGACCTGCGCTCTACCAGCTGAGCCACGCTCTACCAGCTGACCTGCGCTCTACCAGCTGAGCCTCGCTCTACCAGCTGACCTGCGCTCTACCAGCTGAGCCTCGCTCTACCAGTTGAGCCTCGCTCTACCAGCTGACCTGCGTTCTACCAGCTGAGCCTCGCTCTACCAGCTGACCTGCGCTCTACCAGCTGAGCCTCGCTCTACCAGCTGACCTGCGCTCTACCAGCTGAGCCTCGCTCTACCAGCTGACCTGCACTCTACCAGCTGAGCCTTGCTCTACCAGCTGACCTGCACTCTACCAGCTGAGCCTTGCTCTACCAGCTGAGCCTCGCTCTACCAGCTGAGCCGCGCTCTACCAGCTGAGCCTCGCTCTACCAGCTGAGCCGCGCTCTACCAGCTGAGCCTCGCTCTACCAGCTGAGCCACACTCTACCAGCTGAGCCTCGCTCTACCAGCTGACCTGCGCTCTACCAGCTGAGCCTCGCTCTACCAGCTGACCTGCGCTCTACCAGCTGAGCCTCGCTCTACCAGTTGAGCCTCGCTCTACCAGCTGACCTGCGTTCTACCAGCTGACCTGCGCTCTACCAGCTGAGCCTCGCTCTACCAGCTGACCTGCGCTCTACCAGCTGAGCCTCGCTCTACCAGCTGACCTGCACTCTACCAGCTGAGCCTCGCTCTACCAGCTGAGCCTCGCTCTACCAGCTGAGCCGCGCTCTACCAGCTGAGCCTCGCTCTACCAGCTGAGCCGCGCTCTACCAGCTGAGCCTCGCTCTACCAGCTGAGCCACGCTCTACCAGCTGAGCCTCGCTCTACCAGCTGAGCCTCACTCTACCAGCTGACCTGCGCTCTACCAGCTGAGCCTCGCTCTACCAGCTGAGCCTCGCTCTACCAGCTGAGCCGCGCACTACCAGCTGAGCCTCGCTCTACCAGCTGAGCCACGCTCTACCAGCTGAGCCACGCTCTACCAGCTGAGCCTCGCTCTACCAGCTGACCTGCGCTCTACCAGCTGAGCCTCGCTCTACCAGCTGACCTGCGTTCTACCAGCTGACCTGCGCTCTACCAGCTGAGCCTTGCTCTACCAGCTGACCTGCGCTCTACCAGCTGAGCCTCGCTCTACCAGCTGACCTGCACTCTACCAGCTGAGCCTCGCTCTACCAGCTGAGCCTCGCTCTACCAGCTGAGCCGCGCTCTACCAGCTGAGCCTCGCTCTACCAGCTGAGCCGCGCTCTACCAGCTGAGCCTCGCTCTACCAGCTGAGCCACGCTCTACCAGCTGAGCCTCGCTCTACCAGCTGAGCCTCGCTCTACAAGCTGAGCCTCGCTCTACCAGCTGACATGCGCTCTACCAGCTGAGCCTCGCTCTACCAGCTGAGCCTCGCTCTACCAGCTGAGCCGCGCTCTACCAGCTGAGCCTCGCTCTACCAGCTGAGCCTCGCTCTACCAGCTGAGCCTCGCTCTACCAGCTGAGCCTCGCACTACCAGCTGACCTGCGCTCTACCAGCTGAGCCTCGCTCTACCAGCTGAGTCTCGCTCTACCAGCTGACCTGCGCTCTACCAGCTGAGCCTCGCTCTACCAGCTGAGCCTCGCTCTACCAGCTGAGCCACGCTCTACCATCTGAGCCTCGCTCTACCAGCTGACCTGCGCTCTACCAGCTGAGCCTCGCTCTACCAGCTGACCTGCGCTCTACCAGCTGAGCCTCGCTCTACCAGCTGAGCCTAGCTGTACCAGCTGACCTGCGTTCTACCAGCTGAGCCTCGCTCTACCAGCTGACCTGCGCTCTACCAGCTGAGCCTCGCTCTACCAGCTGACCTGCGCTCTACCAGCTGAGACTCGCTCTACCAGCTGAGCCTCACTCTACCAGCTGAGCCGCGCTCTACCAGCTGAGCCTCGCTCTACCAGCTGAGCCACGCTCTACCAGCTGAGCCTCGCTCTACCAGCTGACCTGCGCTCTACCAGCTGAGCCTCGCTCTACCAGCTGAGCCTCGCTCTACCAGCTGAGCCTCGTTCTACCAGCTGAGCCTCGCTCTACCAGCTGACCTGCGCTCTACCAGCTGAGCCTCGCTCTACCAGCTGAGCCTCGCTCTACCAGCTGAGCCTCGCTCTACCAACTGAGCCTCGCTCTACCAGCTGAGCCTCGCTCTACCAGCTGACCTGCGCTCTACCAGCTGAGCCTCGCTCTACCAACTGAGCCTCGCTCTACCAGCTGAGCCTCGCTCTACCAGCTGAGCCTCGCTCTACCAACTGAGCCTCGCTCTACCAGTTGAGCCTCGCTCTACCAGCTGACCTGCGCTCTACCAGCTGAGCCTCGCTCTACCAGCTGAGCCTCGCTCTACCTGCTGAGCCTCGCTCTACCTGCTGAGCCACGGGACCCTACTTGTATACTTGTCTGTTTGTTTGTTTGTTTATGTCCAAGCCCTCTTGGGGTTTCTGGGTAATCGGAGGTGCTGCGTGTGGAGAATTGCATTATGGACCAGCGTTCCGGAAAGTGTGTGTGTGCGTGCATATGTACGTGTGTGTGTGTGAGCTTCCATCTCGGCGCTGTTGTTGTGCTTGTGTTGTTGACAGGAAACGTTTATTCTGGTTGCCAAGCAGAGCCTCTCATCTGTTAAAAGCTGTCCGTTTCCATCCCTCTTTTTCTCCTCTGGCCTTATCAATCATCGTTTCCGCTGAATCATCCCTTGCTCTCATCCCTCTTTCTCTCTCTCTCTCTCCCTCCGCTTTTTCTCTCCGTCCTCTGTAGTTGCTGGCATGTTAAAACCCAAACACTGAGCTTTGTTTAACAGTAAACACACATATGTGATGCGGTTGGAACAACATTTTCCTCTCTGATATGAGGTCACCCTCCTCCTTCCTGTTGACTGTTACACTCTGTCCGTTCTGATCTGATGATATGAGGTCACCCTCCTCCTTCCTGTTGACTGTTACACTCTGTCCGTTCTGATCTGATGATATGAGGTCCCCCTCCTCCTTCCTGTTGACTGTTACTGTCCGTTCTGATCTGATGATATGAGGTCACCCTCCTCCTTCCTGTTGACTGTTACACTCTGTCCATTCTGATCTGATGATATGATGTCACCCTCCTCCTTCCTGTTGACTGTTACACTCTGTCCATTCTGATCTGATGATATGAGGTCCCCCTCCTCCTTCCTGTTGACTGTTACACTCTGTCCGTTCTGATCTGATGATATGATGTCACCCTCCTCCTTCCTGTTGACTGTTACACTCTGTCCGTTCTGATCTGATGATATGAGGTCACCCTCCTCCTTCCTGTTGACTGTTACTGTCCGTTCTGATCTGATGATATGAGGTCATCCTCCTCCTTCCTGTTGACTGTTACACTCTGTCCGTTCTGATCTGATGATATGAGGTCCCCCTCCTCCTTCCTGTTGACTGTTACACTCTGTCCGTTCTGATCTGATGATATGAGGTCACCCTCCTCCTTCCTGTTGACTGTTACACTCTGTCCGTTCTGATCTGATGATATGATGTCACCCTCCTCCTTCCTGTTGACTGTTACACTCTGTCCGTTCTGATCTGATGATATGAGGTCCCCCTCCTCCTTCCTGTTGACTGTTACTGTCCGTTCTGATCTGATGATATGAGGTCCCCCTCCTCCTTCCTGTTGACTGTTACACTCTGTCCGTTCTGATCTGATGATATGAGGTCACCCTCCTCCTTCCTGTTGACTGTTACACTCTGTCCGTTCTGATCTGATGATATGATGTCACCCTCCTCCTTCCTGTTGACTGTTACACTCTGTCCGTTCTGATCTGATGATATGAGGTCCCCCTCCTCCTTCCTGTTGACTGTTACTGTCCGTTCTGATCTTTTTTAAATGAAATGAAAATAGCAGAGCCAGAGGTGTCTGGTATGAATTAATATGTCTCTCACCTGAGGAAAGAGAAGAACTACTAGACACACAGTCAGTCCTCGGACGTGGATTTCTGAGTCGTTACGTGTATTTTTGTCTATGCGATATTGTAGAGTTTTTCTAATCGTATTTATTTGATATTTTCCCCCATTCTCTCTCTCTCTCTCCTCCCTTCTCTCTCCCTCTCTCTCTCTCTCCCTCCTCTCTCTCTCTCCCTCTCTCTCCTCCCTTCTCTCTTCCCTTCTCTCTCTCTCTCTCTCTCTCCTCCCTTCTCTCTCCCTCTCTCTCTCCTCCCTTCTCTCTCTTTCTCC
>NW_021822743.1:39684-42184 GCF_901001165.1 Salmo trutta
CATGTAATATAGTCTACACCTTCACAATAAATCCATGTAATATAGCCTACACCTTCACAATAAATCCATGTAATATAGCCTACACCTTCACAATAAATCCATGTAATATAGCCTACACCATCACAATAAATCCATGTAATATAGCCTACACCTTCACAATAAATCCATGTAATATAGTCTACCTACACCTTCACAATAAATCCATGTAATATAGCCTACACCATCACAATAAATCCATGTAATATAGTCTACACCTTCACAATAAATCCATGTAATATAGCCTACACCTTCACAATAAATCCATGTAATATAGCCTACACCTTCACAATAAATCCATGTAATATAGCCTACACCTTCACAATAAATCCATGTAATATAGTCTTCACCATCACAATAAATCCATGTAATATAGTCTACCTACACCTCCACAATAAATCCATGTAATATAGTCTACACCTTCACAATAAATCCATGTAATATAGTCTATCTACACCTCCACAATAAATCCATGTAATATAGCCTACACCATCACAATAAATCCATGTAATATAGTCAACACCTTCACCAATAAATCCATGTAATATAGTCTACCTACACCATCACAATAAATCCATGTAATATAGCCTACACCTTCACAATAAATCCATGTAATATAGTCTACCTACACCATCACAATAAATCCATGTAATATAGTCTACCTACACCTTCACAATACATCCATGTAATATAGCCTACACCATCACAATAAATCCATGTAATATAGCCTACACCATCACAATAAATCCATGTAATATAGTCTACACCTTCACAATAAATCCATGTAATATAGCCTACACCTTCACAATAAATCCATGTAATATAGTCTACCTACACCATCACAATAAATCCATGTAATATAGTCTACACCATCACAATAAATCCATGTAATATAGTCTACACCTCCACAATAAATCCATGTAATATAGCCTACACCTTCACAATAAATCCATGTAATATAGCCTACACCTTCACAATAAATCCATGTAATATAGTTTAGACCTTCACAATAAATCCATGTAATATAGTCTACACCTTCACAATAAATCCATGTAATATAGTCTACCTACACCATCACAATAAATCCAGGTAATATAGTCTACCTACACCTTCACAATAAATCCATGTAATATAGCCTACACCTTCACAATAAATCCATGTAATATAGTCTACCTACACCTTCACAATAAATCCATGTAATATAGCCTACACCTTCACAATAAATCCATGTAATATAGTCTACCTACACCACCACAATAAATCCATGTAATATAGCCTACACCTTCACAATAAATCCATGTAATATAGTCTACACCTTCACAATAAATCCATGTAATATAGCCTACACCTTCACAATAAATCCATGTAATATAGCCTACACCTTCACAATAAATCCATGTAATATAGCCTACACCATCACAATAAATCCATGTAATATAGCCTACACCTTCACAATAAATCCATGTAATATAGTCTACCTACACCTTCACAATAAATCCATGTAATATAGCCTACACCATCACAATAAATCCATGTAATATAGTCTACACCTTCACAATAAATCCATGTAATATAGCCTACACCTTCACAATAAATCCATGTAATATAGCCTACACCTTCACAATAAATCCATGTAATATAGCCTACACCTTCACAATAAATCCATGTAATATAGTCTTCACCATCACAATAAATCCATGTAATATAGTCTACCTACACCTCCACAATAAATCCATGTAATATAGTCTACACCTTCACAATAAATCCATGTAATATAGTCTATCTACACCTCCACAATAAATCCATGTAATATAGCCTACACCATCACAATAAATCCATGTAATATAGTCAACACCTTCACCAATAAATCCATGTAATATAGTCTACCTACACCATCACAATAAATCCATGTAATATAGCCTACACCTTCACAATAAATCCATGTAATATAGTCTACCTACACCATCACAATAAATCCATGTAATATAGTCTACCTACACCTTCACAATACATCCATGTAATATAGCCTACACCATCACAATAAATCCATGTAATATAGCCTACACCATCACAATAAATCCATGTAATATAGTCTACACCTTCACAATAAATCCATGTAATATAGCCTACACCTTCACAATAAATCCATGTAATATAGTCTACCTACACCATCACAATAAATCCATGTAATATAGTCTACACCATCACAATAAATCCATGTAATATAGTCTACACCTCCACAATAAATCCATGTAATATAGCCTACACCTTCACAATAAATCCATGTAATATAGCCTACACCTTCACAATAAATCCATGTAATATAGTTTAGACCTTCACAATAAATCCATGTAATATAGTCTACACCTTCACAATAAATCCATGTAATATAGTCTACACCATCACAATAAATCCATGTAATATAGTTTAGACCTTCACAATAAATCCATTATTTATCTTAGAC
>NW_021822743.1:47184-74684 GCF_901001165.1 Salmo trutta
GTTCCTGCCAAGGCAGCAGCTACTCTTCCTGGGGTTTATTATGGATCCACATTAGTTCCTGCCAAGGCAGCAGCTACTCTTCCTGGTGTTTATTATGGAGCCCCATTAGTTCCTGTCAAGGCAGCAGCTACTCTTCCTGGGGTTTATTATGGATCCCCATTAGTTCCTGTCTAGGCAGCAGCTACTCTTCCTGGGGTTTATTATGGATCCCCATTAGTTCCTGCCAAAGCAGTAGCTACTCTTCCTGGGGTTTATTATGGATCCCCATTAGTTCCTGCCAAGGCAGCAGCTACTCTTCCTGGGGTTTATTATGGATCCCCATTAGTTCCTGTCAAGGCAGCAGCTACTCTTCCTGGGGTTTATTATATTATGGATCCTCATTAGTTCCTGCCAAGGCAGCAGCTACTCTTCCTGGGGTTTATTATGGATCCCCATTAGTTCCTGTCTAGGCAGCAGCTACTCTTCCTGGGGTTTATTATGGATCACCATTAGTTCATGCCAAGGCAGTAGCTACTCTTCCTGGGGTTTATTATGGATCCCCATTAGTTCCTGCCAAGGCAGCAGCTACTCTTCCTGGGGTTTATTATGGATCCCCATTAGTTCCTGTCAAGGCAGCAGCTACTCTTCCTGGGGTTATTATGGATCCCCATTAGTTCCTGCCAAGGCAGCAGCTACTCTTCCTGGGGTTTATTATGGATCCCCATTAGTTCCTGCCAAAGCAGCAGCTACTCTTCCTGGGGTTTATTATGGATCCACGTTAATTCCTGCCTAGGCAGCAGCTACTCTTCCTGGGGTTTATTATGGATCCCCTTTAGTTCCTGTCAAGGCAGCAGCTACTCTTCCTGGGGTTTATTATGGATCCCCATTAGTTCCTGCCAAGGCCGCAGCTACTCTTCCTGGTGTTTATTATGGATCCCCATTAGTTCCTGCCAAGACAGCAGCTACTCTTCCTGGGGTTTATTATGGATCCCCATTAGTTCCTGCCAAGGCAGCAGCTACTCTTCCTGGGGTTTATTATGGATCCCCATTAGTTCCTGTCAGGCAGCGGCTACTCTTCCTGGGGTTTATTATGGATCCCCATTAGTTCCCGCCAAGGCAGCAGCTTCTCTTCCTGGGGTTTATTATGGATCCCCATTAGTTCCTGCCAAGGCAGCAGCTACTCTTCCTGGGGTTTATTATGGATCCCCATTAGTTCCTGCCAAGGCAGCAGCTACTCTTCCTGGGGTTTATTATGGATCCCCATTAGTTCATGCCAAGGCAGCAGCTACTCTTCCTGGGGTTTATTATGGATCCCCATTAGTTCCTGCCAAGGCAGCAGCTACTCTTCCTGGTGTTTATTATGGATCCCCATTAGTTCCTGTCAAGGCAGCGGCTACTCTTCCTGGGGTTTATTATGGATCCCCATTAGTTCCCGCCAAGGCAGCAGCTTCTCTTCCTGGGGTTTATTATGGATCCCCATTAGTTCCTGTCAAGGCAGCAGCTACTCTTCCTGGGGTTTATTATGGATCCCCATTAGTTCCTGCCAAGGCAGCAGCTACTCTTCCTGGGGTTTATTATGGATCCCCATTAGTTCCTGCCAAGGCAGCAGCTACTCTTCCTGGGGTTTATTATGGATCCCCAATAGTTCCTGTCAAGGCAGCAGCTACTCTTCCTGGGGTTTATTATGGATCCCCATTAGTTCCTGCCAAGCCAGCAGCTACTCTTCCTGGGGTTTATTATGGATCCCCATTAGTTCCTGCCAAGGCAGCAGCTACTCTTCCTGGGGTTTATTATGGATCCCCATTAGTTCATGCCAAGGCAGCAGCTACTCTTCCTGGGGTTTATTATGGATCCCCATTAGTTCCTGTCAAGGCAGCAGCTACTCTTCCTGGGGTTTATTATGGATCCCCATTAGTTCCTGCCAAAGCTGCAGGGACTCTTCCTGGGGTCCAGCAACATTAAATCAGTTTTATACCATTTAAAATATTACATGACACTGTGATGTGGAATAGAGTTCCATGTCTTTTATTTATTAAACCTTTATTTAACTAGGCAAGTCAGTTTTGCTCTGACATACACTGCCAACTTTGTGACCTTATATAGACAGGTGTGTGTCTTTCCAAATCATGTCCAATAAATTGAATTTACCACAGGTGGACTCCAATCAAGTTGTAGAAACATCTCAAGGATGATCAATGGAAACAGGATGCACCTGATCTCAATTTTGAGTCTCATAGCAAAGGGTCTGAATACTTATGTAAATTAGGTCTTTCTATTTTTAAGTTTTAATACATTTGCAAAAATCTATATAAACCTGTTTTCACTTTGTCTTTATGGAGTATTGTGTGTAGATTTATTAGGATTTTTATTTATTTAATCCATTTTAGAATAAGGCTGTAACGTAACAAATGTGTAAAAAGTCAAGGGGTCGGAATACTTTCCAAATACGCTGTATATTATCAAGCATTTCACACGTTGTCCTGATACTGACTGTTATCACTTGGTGGTCTTATAGCAGCTTCCCACCAGAATGGGCTTCAGGTGAGGACAGATGAACCTGTAGCCATATTACTTCAACAGTATTTAACATGAGATCCTCTCAAATCTGTACAGGAATGTGTTTCTGAATATAAACTGCAACACCTCCACCATTGGCATTTCTGTAATTTCTGTAGATTTTATAACCTTGTATTACTACCACTGTATCAACAAAGGTATTATCTAAGTGAGTTTTATAGATTGACAAAATAAGAATGTCATCTGTTACTAGTAAATTATTGATTTCATGAGCCTTGTTTCTTAAGCTAGATATGTTAACATGGGCTATTTTTTACACTTTTCTTGGATTCTTGTTTGTTTTTCATGCTTTACTGTGACGCTTAGCAGAGGTAGACATGCTCGGGTTATTTATGTTAGTGCAGGGTGAGCTGCACACAGTGGACTTCCTGCTAGCGCACACCACCTCAGCGCTAACAGTATAACTCTGGTTCATGATTACTGAATACAATAGCTGTAGGATCAGCAGAGGCATTCAGGACAGTAAGAGGGACATAAATTACAGTTCATATAAGGAAATAAGAAAATTTAAATAATTTCATTAGACCCTAATCTATGGATTTAACATAACTGGGGATACAGATATGCATCTCTTGGTCACAAAAAAAGGTAGGGGCATGGATCAGAAAACCTGTATCTGGTGTGACCACCATTTGTCTCATGCAGCGTGACACATCTCCTTCACATAGAGTTGATCAGGCTGTTGATTGTGGCCTGTGGAATGTTGTCCCACTCTTCAATGGCTGTGCGAAGTTGCTGGATATTGGCGGGAACTGGAACTGGTTGTGAGGCCGGTTAGACGTACTGCCAATTTCTTTAAAACAACGTTGGAGGTGGCTTATGGTAGAGAAATTAACATTAAATTCTCTGGCAACAGCTCTGGTGGACATTCCTGCAGTCAGCATGCCAATTGCACGCTCCCTCAAAACTTGAGACATCTGTGGCAGTGTGTTGTGTGACAAAACTACACATTTTAGAGTGGCCTTTTATTGTCCCCAGCACAAGGTGCACCTCTGTAACAATCATGCTGTTTAATCAGCTTCTTGATATGCCACACCTGTCAGGTGGATGGATTATCTTGGCAAAGGAGAAATGTTCACTAACAGGGATGTAAACAGATTTGTGCACAGAATTGGAGAGAAATGATTTTTTTCTGCGTTTTGAACATTTCTGGGATCTTTTATTTCAGCTTATGAAACATGGGAACAACACTTTACATGTTGCGTTTACAATTTTGTTCAGTGTAATAAATAAATAAATATATAAACTAAAATAAGACACTACACATAAATAGGGACAAATAGGCAGGATCAGACTGGAAAGACAGGTTTTCATATCAACACCCTCAGCCCTCTATGTCTATGATCGGCAGGATCAGACTGGAAAGACAGGTTTTCATATCAACACCCTCAGCCCTCTCTGTCTATGATCGGCAGGATCAGACTGGAAAGACAGGTTTTCATATCAACACCCTCAGCCCTCTCTGTCTATGATCGGCAGGATCAGACTGGAAAGACAGGTTTTCATATCAACACCCCACCCCTCTCTGTCTATGATCGGCAGGATCAGACTGGAAAGACAGGTTTTCATATCAACACCCTCAGCCCTCTCTGTCTATGATCGGCAGGATCAGACTGGAAAGACAGGTTTTCATATCAACACCCTCAGCCCTCTCTGTCTATGATCGGCAGGATCAGACTGGAAAGACAGGTTTTCCTATCAACACCCTCAGCCCTCTCTGTCTATGATCGGCAGGATCAGACTGGGAAGACACGAGTTAATAGATATGTAAATACTGTATAAATTATATTAACGTCGTCATTTTGTATTTTCCTTGATTGAAATGCAGTCCAGGTTCAAGCCTCATGAATAATGCATTATGATACAGTTATGTTGCTGTTATAATTAGGGATCAAAATATCGGTCCATTTTGCTGCCAACTAGCTGACCCTCATTAACCGATTAACACAATGCTTACATTTTTTTCCAAACAGTAAAATGGCGTGACCAACAGAAAAAAAAACATCAGAGATCTATATTTAACGACGAGATACTAACAATGGTAGTCGTCCCGAGGCTGGAAGGCAGGCGACATAGAAACGCATTGGGCTTGTTTCGGGACAGATTTCTGTGTGAGTGAAACCTCCTCTTCGCCCTCTTCCTCTTTGATACTACACATGCCTACAAGGACCAAATATTTTTCATGAAGAGCTTAATGTGCACATGAAACAATAGCAGGCCCATCACCTTACAGTCAAAAGACTATAGTCCATTATTGAACATGTCCTTTAATTAAGAAGCGAATAAAAAGGTACTTCAAACATTTAGCAAAAAATGAAATTAGCTGGAAAACATGGTTGTAAACTTGAATGGGAGCAGCTGTGACAGAGGTGAACATCTCCGTTAGAAACTTAGAAAACAGGAGGAATCTAACAGCAACAACTAGGATGTGTAGCTGACATCACTAGGGTGTGTTGCTGATATCACTAGGATGTGTTGCTGATATCACTAGGATGTGTTGCTGATATCACTAGGATGTGATGCTGATATCACTAGGGTGTGATGTTGCTGATATCACTAGGATGTGTTGCTGATATCACTAGGATGTGTTGCTGATATCACTAGGATGTGTTGCTGATATCAGTAGGGTGTGATGCTGATATCACTAGGATGTGTTGCTGATATCACTAGGATGTGTTGCTGATATCACTAGGGTGTGTTGCTGATATCACTAGGATGTGTTGCTGATATCACTAGGATGTGTTGCTGATATCACTAGGGTGCGTTGCTGATATCACTAGGATGTGTTGCTGATATCACTAGGATGTGTTGCTGATATCACTAGGATGTGTTGCTGATATCACTAGGGTGTGTTGCTGATATCACTAGGATGTGTTGCTGATATCACTAGGATGTGTTGCTGATATCACTAGGGTGCGTTGCTGATATCACTAGGGTGTGTTGCTGATATCACTAGGGTGCGTTGCTGATATCACTAGGGTGTGTTGCTGACATCACTAGGATGTGTTGCTGATATCACTAGGGTGTGTTGCTGATATCACTAGGATGTGTTGCTGATATCACTAGGATGTGTTGCTGATATCACTAGGGTGTGTTACTGATATCACTAGGGTGTGTTGCTGATATCACTAGGGTGTGATGCTGATATCACTAGGGTGTGTAGCTGATATCACTAGGGTGTGATGCTGATATCACTAGGGTGTGTTGCTGATATCACTAGGGTGTGTTGCTGATATCACTAGGATGCGTTGCTGATATCTCTAGGGTGTGTTGCTGATATCACTAGGGTGCGTTGCTGATATCACTAGGATGTGTTGCTGATATCACTAGGATGTGTTGCTGATATCACTAGGGTGCGTTGCTGATATCACTAGGGTGCGTTGCTGATATCACTAGGATGTGTTGCTGATATCACTAGGGTGCGTTGCTGATATCACTAGGATGTGTTGCTGATATCACTAGGATGTGTAGCTGATATCACTAGGGTGTGTTGCTGATATCACTAGGATGTGTTGCTGATATCACTAGGATGTGTTGCTGATATCACTAGGGTGTGTTGCTGATATCACTAGGATGTGTTGCTGATATCACTAGGATGTGTAGCTGATATCACTAGGGTGTGTTGCTGATATCACTAGGATGTGTAGCTGATATCACTAGGGTGTGTTGCTGATATCACTAGGATGTGTTGCTGATATCACTAGGATGTGTTGCTGATATCACTAGGATGTGTTGCTGATATCACTAGGGTGTGATGCTGATATCACTAGGGTGTGATGCTGATATCACTAGGGTGTGATGCTGATATCACTAGGATGTGTTGCTGATATCACTAGGGTGCGTTGCTGATATCACTAGGGTCTCTGGCAACGCTGCTAACCAAACAACGGTCTCTGGCTGACGCACAGTTGATTTAAAGGATAACTACGCCCAACATCTATTGATGTGATTAAAGGATAACTACGCCCAACATCTATTGATGTGATTAAAGGATAACTACGCCCAACATCTATTGATGTGATTAAAGGATAACTACGCCCAACATCTATTGATGTGATTAAAGGATAACTACGCCCAACATCTATTGATGTGATTAAAGGATAACTACGCCCAACATCTATTGATGTGATTAAAGGATAACTACGCCCAACATCTATTGATGTGATTAAAGGATAACTACGCCCAACATCTATTGATGTGATTAAAGGATAACTACGCCCAACATCTATTGATGTGATTAAAGAAGTGTTGTAAACTTACAACATAATATTTTGTTGTTTTTCTATCAGAAAAGTGTGATTTCCAAAAAACCTGAAAAAACTGGTAAAAACTGAAACCTGGAAAAACTAAATTGAGAAACTTAACGCCAAAAAAAACTGAAAATATTTTATAGGGTCCAACAACCGATGAGAGTAAGACCTTTAAACAGGTTTACATTCACAAGCGTGCCAGGGCCATGCAGATTACCAGGACGTGTACTCAGAGCATGAGCTGACCGCCTGGAAAGTGTCTTCACTGACTACAGCTCAGCATTCAACAACACAACACATCCGCCATGCTGACCCTTAACACGGGGGCCCATAAAGGCACGTCAAATCAAATCAAAGTTTATTTGTCACGTGCGCTGAATACAACAGGTGTAGACCTTACAGTTAAATGTTTACTTACAGGCTCTAACCAATAGTGCAAAAAAAGGTATTGGTGAACAATAGGTAAGTAAAGAAATAAAACAACAGTAAAAAGTCAGTGAAAAACAGTAGCGAGGCTATAAATGGAGCGAGTGTGCTTAGTCGCCTTCCTGTTCACCCACAATTGGATCGACGCGCACCATTCCAACACCATCATTGAGTTTGCCAACGACACGACGGTGGTAGGCCTGATAAACGACAACGATGAGACAGCCTATAGGGAGGAGGTCAGAGACCTGGCAGTGTGGTGCCAGAACAACAACCAATCCTTCAACGTCAGAAAGACAAAGGAGCTGAATGTGGATTACAGGAAACAGGGGGGGTTCGAGCACGCCCCCATTCACATCAACAGGAGTGATGGAGTGGCTGGAAAGCTTCAAGTTCCTCGGTACAGACGTCACTAAGGATCTATCATGTTTATTGTTTTTCACTTGCCATGGCAATGTAAACATTCTATGTGTTTCCCTATAAAGCCCCTTTGAATTGAATTGGAGGAAAAAGAGAGAGAGCGATAGCAACAGTATCCAAACGCATGGTTACCAAGACAACGCTTACCCTGATGGCAGCAATAGGGTACTACCTATAAGGCCCCGTTACAGTTTGTGTGTGTGTGTGTGTGTGTGTGTGTGTGTGTGTGTGTGTGTGTGTGTGTGTGTGTGTGTGTGTGTGTGTGTGTGTGTGTGTGTGTGTGTGTGTGTGTGTGTGTGTGTGTGTGTGTGTGTGTGTGCTGAAATTCTGGTCACACATTATTTGGATAGTCCGGATTCTGTAGACGCTCTTCATACTATCTGTTGATAAGCAACTGCTTGCTAAGGTTAAGAATAAGGGTTAGGGTAAGGGATACGCTTAGGGTTTTGTATTTTATTTATAAAGGATCCCCATTAGTTCCTGCCAATGCAGCAGCTACTCCTCCTGGGGTTTATTATGGATCCCCATTAGTTCCTGCCAAGGCAGCAGCTACTCTTCCTGGTGTTTATTATGGAGCCCCATTAGTTCCTGCCAAGGCAGCAGCTACTCTTCCTGGGGTTTATTATGGATCCCCATTAGTTCCTGCCAAGGCAGCAGCTACTCTTCCTGGTGTTTATTATGGAGCCCCATTAGTTCCTGCCAAGGCAGCAGCTACTCTTCCTGGGGTTTATTATGGATCCCCATTAGTTCCAGCCAAGGCAGCAGCTTCTCTTCCTGCGGTTTATTATGGATCCCCATTAGTTCCTGCCAAGGCAGCAGCTACTCTTCCTGGGGTTTATTATGGATACCCATTAGTTCCTGCCAAGGCAGCAGCTTCTCTTCCTGGGGTTATTTATGGATCCCCATTTAGGCAGCAGCTTCTCTTCCTGGGGTTTATTATGGATCCCCATTAGTTCCTACCAAGGCAGCAGCTACTCTTCCTGGGGTTTATTATGGATCCCCATTAGTTCCTGTCAAGCCAGCAGCTACTCCTCCTGGGGTTTATTATGGATCCCCATTAGTTCCTGTCAAGTCAGCAGCTACTCCTCCTGGGGTTTATTATGGATCCCCATTAGTTCCTGTCAAGCCAGCAGCTTCTCTTCCTGGGGTTTATTATGGATCCCCATTAGTTCCTGCCAAGGCAGCAGCTTCTCTTCCTGGGGTTTATTATGGATCCCCATTAGTTCCTGCCAAGGCAGCAGCTACTCTTCCTGGGGTTTATTATGGATCCCCATTAGTTCCTGCCAAGGCAGCAGATACCCTTCCTGGGGTTTATTATGGATCCCCATTAGTTCCTGCCAAGGCAGCAGCTACTCTTCCTGGGGTTTATTATGGATCCCCATTAGTTCCTGCCAAGGCAGCAGCTACTCTTCCTGGGGTTTATTATGGATCCCCATTAGTTCCTGCCAAGGCAGCAGCTACCCTTCCTGGGGTTTATTATGAATCCCCATTAGTTCCTGCCAAGGCAGCAGCTACTCTTCCTGGGGTTTATTATGGATCCCCATTCGTTCCTGCCAAGGCAGCAGCTACTCTTCCTGGGGTTTATTATGGATCCCCATTAGTTCCTGCAAAGGCAGCAGCTACTCTTCCTGGGGTTTATTATGGATCCCCATTAGTTCCTGCCAAGGCAGCAGCTACTCTTCCTGGGGTTTATTATGGATCCCCATTAGTTCCTGCCAAGGCAGCAGCTACTCTTCCTGGGGTTTGTTATGGATCCCCATTAGTTCCTGCCAAGGCAGCAGCTACTCTTCCTGGGGTCCAGCAACATTAAATCAGTTTTATACCATTTAAAATATTACATGACACTTTGATGTGGAATAGAGTTCCATGTCTTTTATTTATTCTACCTTTATTTAACTAGGCAAGTCAGTTAAGAACAAACTATTATTTACAATTTACGGGAACAGGGGCTGGGGTAAAAAATAAATAAATAAATACATATATATATATATATATATATATATATATATAGGACAAAACACACATCACGACAAGAGAGACAGCACAACACTACATAAAGAGAGACCTAAGACAACAACATAGCAAGGCAGCAACACATGACACAACATGGTAGCAGCACAACATGGTAGCAACACAAAACTTGGTACAAACATTATCGGGCACAGACAACAGCACAAAGGGCAAGAAAGTAGAGAAAAAATGATTCACGCAAAGCAGCCACAACTGTCAGTAAAAGTGTCCATGACTGAGTCTTTGAATGAAGAGATAAATCTGTCCAGTTGGAGAAGTCATGGCTCTAAGTAATACTGTGCTCCTCCCATAGTCTGTTCTGGACTTGTGGACTGTGAAGAGACCTCTGGTGACATGTCTTGTGGGGTATGCATGGGTGTCCTAGTTGTGTATTAGTAGTTTAAACAGTCACCTCAGTGCATTCAGCATCTCAATACTTCTTACAAAAACAAGTAGTGATGAAGTCAATCTCTCCTCCACTTTTGAGCCATGAGAGATTGAGATGCATATTATTAATGTTAGCTCTCTGTGTACATTTAAGGGCCAGCCGTACTGCCCTGCTCTGAGGGTTAGGGTTACGGTTAGGGCTATGGCTACGGTTAGAGTTACGGTTAGGGCTACGGTTAGGGTTACGTTAGGGTTACGTTAGGGTTACGGTTAGGGCTACGGTTAGGGCTACGGTTAGGGCGTTAGGGCTATGGCTACGGTTAGGGCTACGGTTAGGGCTACGGTTAGGGCTACGGTTAGGGTTACGGTTAGGGTTGCGGTTAGGGCTACGGTTAGGGTTACGGCTACGGTTAGGGTTACGGTTAGGGCTACGGTTAGGGCTATGGCTACGGTTAGGGCTACGGTTAGGGCTACGGTTAGGGCTATGGTTAGGGCTACGGTTAAGGTTACGGTTAGGGCTACGGTTAGGGTTACGGTTAGGGCTACGGTTAGGGCTACGGTTAGGGCTACGGTTAGGGCTACGGTTAGGGTTACGTTACGGTTAGGGCTACGGTTAGGGCTACGGTTAGATTTACGTTACGTTACGGTTAGGGTTACGGTTAGATTTACGTTACGTTACGGTTAGGGTTACGGTTATGGCTACGGTTAGGGTTACGGTTAGGGTTACGGTTAGGGCTATGGCTACGGTTAGGGCTACGGTTTGTATCTCAAAATCATTGTAATGTGATTAACCTTAAAAATGTTAATGAAAATTATTTAAATCTAAAAGATCAAATTCAACCAGAGAATGCCCTTAGATCATGGTAACAGGCTGCAGTTGATTCATTCCCACGGTGAATGATTCATTCCCACGCTATGAATCCACACACTATTGCAGAGACTTTGATATTACCAACCGCAGTTGATATGGTGAAAACAATGTGTTGGGAAGCAGAAGCACAGAAACTCACATCAATACCTTTGTCAGATAACACTGTGAAACTAAGAATTGATGCTATTGTTAGCATTCAACAGGGAAACTCTGACTGAACGACTGAAAAACTCCCCAGTTTATGCTCTCCAAGTGGAGGTTAGCTGTGAGGGCTGTTTATGCTCTCCAAGTGGAGGTTAGCTGTGAGGGCTGTTTATGCTCTCCAAATGGAGGTTAGCTGTGAGGGCTGTTTATGCTCTCCAAGTGGAGGTTAGCTGTGAGGGCTGTTTATGCTCTCCAAATGGAGGTTAGCTGTGAGGGCTGTTTATGCTCTCCAAGTGGAGGTTAGCTGTGGGGGCTGTTTATGCTCTCCAAGTGGAGGTTAGCTGTGAGGGCTGTTTATGCTCTCCAAGTGGAGGTTAGCTGTGAGGGCTGTTTATGCTCTCCAAGTGGAGGTTAGCTGTGAGGGCTGTTTATGCTCTCCAAGTGGAGGTTAGCTGTGGGGGCTGTTTATGCTCTCCAAGTGGAGGTTAGCTGTGGGGGCTGTTTATGCTCTCCAAATGGAGGTTAGCTGTGAGGGCTGTTTATGCTCTCCAAGTGGAGGTTAGCTGTGGGGGCTGTTTATGCTCTCCAAGTGGAGGTTAGCTGTGGGGGCTGTTTATGCTCTCCAAATGGAGGTTAGCTGTGAGGGCTGTTTATGCTCTCCAAATGGAGGTTAGCTGTGAGGGCTGTTTATGCTCTCCAAATGGAGATGAAAAACAGACAAACAGTAAGAGACATTATGAGGTAACAGACATATTGAGGTAAGAGACATTATGAGGTAAGAGACATTATGAGGTAAGAGACATTATGAGGTAAGAGACATTATGAGGTAAGAGACATTATGAGGTAAGAGACATTATGAGGTAAGAGACATTATGAGGTAAGAGACATTATGAGGTAAGAGACATTATGAGGTAACAGACATATTGAGGTAAGAGACATTATGAGGTAAGAGACATTATGAGGTAAGAGACATTATGAGGTAAGAGACATTATGAGGTAAGAGACATTATGAGGTAAGAGACATTATGAGGTAAGAGACATTATGAGGTAAGAGACATTATGAGGTAAGAGACATTATGAGGTAAGAGACATTATGAGGTAAGAGACATTATGAGGTAAGAGACATTATGAGGTAAGAGACATGTCAGACTCATTTTAAAGTGACTGTCATAGACCCACATTAACAGTATGTGATGGTGAGTTGAGAAGACAATCAGAAATACTGGCATCTGTTTTTTTCATTGACTGCCATAGACCCACATTAAAAAAGTTAACATTGGCTCTTAACTACATTTTTACATGGTTGGGGTCGCGAGGATTTTCAGATATCAAAACGTGGGCCCAAAAAGTTTAAGAACCCCAGGATTATGGGAAGAATTTAGAGTTTGAAACAGGGGGAACAGCACCAATCATTTCCCTGCCTAAATCCACACCCTAACCCTGGAACTAGTTAAGCTAAGCTAACTAAAGCATTCAAACTAATGCATTGAGCTAAGGCTAACTGTGACAACCTAGCCATTACCCTGGCCCAGGGATAAGATAAGCTAACTAAAGCATTCAAACTAATGCATTGAGCTAAGGCTAACTGTGACAACCTAGCCATTACCCTGGCCCAGGGATAAGATAAGCTAACTAAAGCATTCAAACTAATGCATTGAGCTAAGGCTAACTGTGACAACCTAGCCATTACCCTGGCCCAGGGATAAGATAAGCTAACTAAAGCATTCAAACTAATGCATTGAGCTAAGGCTAACTGTGGCAACCTAGCCATTACCCTGGCCCAGGGATAAGATAAGCTAACTAAAGCATTCAAACTAATGCATTGAGCTATATGAAGGGTAACTTTATCAGCATTTGTTGACAGGGGAAAAAGCCACAATTCAACCAAGTCATCTGTGTCCTATTTGCTTTTACTCACTCTGATTATTATGTTAGGAAAAACAAACAAACACCTATTCTATAAGGCAGTGTTTCTATCCCTCCATCCATCCATCCCTCCATCCATCCCTCCATCCATCCTGGGGCCATATTAATAAGGTTGTGGTGTGCTGCGGTCTCCTTCATCCATCCTTCCAACCCTCCATCTGCCCATCTATCCTTCCATCAATACTCGTGTGGTGTGTGAATCCCTCTCTGCGGTTCTCCACTGAACGACCTGGCTGAATAATAGAGTAGCTATCCCAGCCACAGAGGACTGTGTTGGGCCAACAAACCACTGCCACCGTCTCTACCCTGGCTCTCAGACCACCAGCTCTTTCAATTAAGGCTATAGTATTTCAGATTCAGACACTACTGCCCGCCAAGGACAATGGATGATGGGGATATGGAGAGAGGCTGGAGGATTGGTCTGTCTGTCTGTCTGTCTGTCTGTCTGTCTGTCTGTCTGTCTGTCTGTCTGTCTGTCTGTCTGTCTGTCTGTCTGTCTGTCTGTCTGTCTGCCTGCCTGCCTGCCTGCCTGCCTGCCTGCCTGCCTGCCTGCCTGCCTGCCTGCCTGCCTGCCTGCCTGCCTGCCTGCCTGCCTGTCTGTCTGTCTGTCTGTCTGTCTGTCTCTCTCTCTCATGTTGCACATTAATACTGATCTAAGCCCCAGTTTTGCTTTTCTCCCTATCCACCTATCATCTATCACCTATCATTTATCCATCTTTCATCTATCCATCTATCCAGTACCCTGCCGCTCTGCCTGCCTCTCTGCCTCTCTGGCTGGCTGCCTCTCTGGCTGACGCTCTGCCTCTCTGGCTGGCTGTCTGTCGCTCTGCCTCTCTGGCTGGCTGCCTCTCTGGCTGGCTGCCTCTCTGGCTGGCTGCCTCTCTGCCTCTCTGGCTGGCTGCCTCTCTGCCTCTCTGCTTCTCTGCCTCTCTGGCTGGCTGTCTCTCTGGCTGGCTGCCTCTCTGCCTCTCTGGCTGGCTGCCTCTCTGCCTCTCTGACACTGCAGCATCCTCCTCCTCCCCCACCCCTCATTCTCTCATCCCCCGCTCCTCTCATCCACTACCTGCTTTTAAATGCATGACGCTGTCCACTTGCATGCTGCCTGCAGGCCAGACCATCTCTCTCCCTCCTCTTTCTTTTCTCCTCTCCCTACCATCTCCTTACCATCTCCTTACCATCTCCTTATCATCTCCTTATCATCTCCTTACCATCTCCTTATCATCTCCTTACCATCTCCTTACCATCTCCTTACCATCTCCTTATCATCTCCTTACCATCTCCTTATCATCTCCTTACCATCTCCTTATCATCTCCTTATCATCTCCTTACCATCTCCTTATCATCTCCTTACCATCTCCTTACCATCTCCTTACCATCTCCTTATCATCTCCTTACCATCTCCTTATCATCTCCTTATCATCTCCTTACCATCTCCTTATCATCTCCTTACCATCTCCTTATCATCTCCTTACCATCTCCTTACCATCTCCTTATCATCTCCTTACCATCTCCTTACCATCTCCTTATCATCTCCTTACCATCTCCTTATCATCTCCTTATCATCTCCTTACCATCTCCTTACCATCTCCTTATCATCTCCTTATCATCTCCTTACCATCTCCTTACCATCTCCTTATCATCTCCTTACCATCTCCTTACCATCTCCTTATCATCTCCTTGCCATCTCCTTACCATCTCCTTACCATCTCCTTACCATCTCCTTATCATCTCCTTACCATCTCCTTATCATCTCCTTATCATCTCCTTGCCATCTCCTTACCATCTCCTTATCATCTCCTTACCATCTCCTTATCATCTCCTTACCATCTCCTTATCATCTCCTTATCATCTCCTTATCATCTCCTTACCATCTCCTTATCATCTCCTTATCATCTCCTTACCATCTCCTTACCATCTCCTTATCATCTCCTTGCCATCTCCTTACCATCTCCTTACCATCTCCTTACCATCTCCTTACCATCTCCTTATCATCTCCTTATCATCTCCTTATCATCTCCTTACCATCTCCTTTCTATCTCCTTACCATCTCCTTACCATCTCCTTATCATCTCCTTATCATCTCCTTATCATCTCCTTACCATCTCCTTTCTATCTCCTTATCATCTCCTTACCATCTCCTTACCATCTCCTTACCATCTCCTTATCATCTCCTTATCATCTCCTTACCATCTCCTTATCATCTCCTTATCATCTCCTTACCATCTCCTTTCTATCTCCTTACCATCTCCTTACCATCTCCTTATCATCTCCTTATCATCTCCTTATCATCTCCTTACCATCTCCTTTCTATCTCCTTATCATCTCCTTACCATCTCCTTACCATCTCCTTACCATCTCCTTATCATCTCCTTACCATCTCCTTACCATCTCCTTACCATCTCCTTACCATCTCCTTATCATCTCCTTATCATCTCCTTATCATCTCCTTACCATATCCTTTCTATCTCCTTACCATCTCCTTATCATCTCCTTACCATCTCCTTACCATCTCCTTACCATCTCCTTACCATCTCCTTTCTATCTCCTTATCATCTCCTTGCCATCTCCTTGCCATCTCCTTACCATCTCCTTACCATCTCCTTACCATCTCCTTACCATCTCCTTATCATCTCCTTACCATCTCCTTACCATCTCCTTACCATCTCCTTTCTATCTCCTTACCATCTCCTTACCATCTCCTTATCATCTCCTTATCATCTCCTTACCATCTCCTTATCATCTCCTTACCATCTCCTTTCTATCTCCTTACCATCTCCTTACCATCTCCTTACCATCTCCTTACCATCTCCTTGCCATCTCCTTACCATCTCCTTACCATCTCCTTTCTATCTCCTTATCATCTCCTTGCCATCTCCTTACCATCTCCTTATCATCTCCTTACCATCTCCTTACCATCTCCTTATCCCTTTACAGGCTATGGTAAATGGTCAAATGAATTGTGCAGGATGCAGCAGCATCCGATAGACGTAACCTATTAACACGTCGGTTTGAGGTTGAGGATGAAAACTTCACCTCCTATATCTGACAGAAAAGAGGGATGAGGAGGGGATTAGAGGAGGAAGAGGAGGGAGAAGAGTAGGTCAAGGTGAGCCAGCGAAAGCATCAATCCTCCTCAAGTCAATAATAACTACATGATTTGGACCCTGCTACACAAACATCACAGCATCACACAGGGATAGAAACGGGTTTGGGCTATTCACCCAAACTGTCCCACAATTAGCGAATAGAAATACGCTAATGATTTAACTTATCATAAGCATTTAGCCTATTTGCCTTATCATAGGAATTTAGCATTTAACATTTAACCTGATCTATATAAAACCCTGGTGATGACATATATAGGCCTAGGCCCCTTCCAAAACAGATCACAATGTGTAACGCTAGCCTAAGCACCTTAGTATATAAACTATAGAGGCTTTGATTCTAGCATAGCAGAAGAAAAACATCCCCTTGACACACACACACACACACACACACACACACACACACACACACACACACACACACACACCATATCCCTAGACTATAGAGCATTAGTGCATCTGTGATGTGCATTAAAAACAGGTCTGTTTCATAACAAAAGTCCCCATTTGTTAATCCGCAGCCAGGTTTAAATTCCCCCTCCTATACTCGCTAGACCAAAGTCTCTCTAGGTGATATTCAGATATAACGATAGGGTATTAGGCTAAAGGCAGGCATCTTCGATAGTTTAGCACATAGCTAAACTACAAAGAAACAGGAGAACCTAGCCTATGGGATTGGCATATGCCTATATATATATATATATATATATATATATATATATATATAGAATATATATAAAATGTTAAAATAAAAAAAATAGGCACCAAATCTCTTATTCAAAACAAAGTATAGCTTATAGGCGAATTATTTCTGAGACACTCATAGGCTAGCTGTAGGCTACATATGGCAACAACAATGCACAGCACAATGCCTTTGTTCCATCCGGTGGTAAACAACGCAGACGCTGCAGCCTGCACAGAATTCTGGCCCGGAAACAATATACAATTAACGCTTTTCTTTCCACTGCTGGCGAGGAATATGTAGCACTGTTCCAACACAAGGAGTGCCGAGCAAGGTGCAGAAACAATGTAACGATTTGGCGTGTGTGTGTGAGGGTGAGAGAGAGAGAGAGAGAGAGAGAGAGAGAGAGAGTGTGTGTGAGAGAGAGAGTGTGTGTGTGTGTGTGTGTGTGAGGGTGAGAGAGAGAGAGAGAGAGAGAGAGAGAGAGAGAGAGAGAGAGAGAGAGAGTGTGTGAGAGAGAGAGAGTGTGTGTGTGAGGGTGAGAGAGATAGAGAGAGAGAGAGAGAGAGAGAGAGAGAGAGAGAGAGAGAGAGAGAGAGAGACACACAGAGAGAGAGAGAGAGAGAGAGAGAGAGAGTGTGTTGCAGCCTAACAAATTCACTAGCTGCTGATGTATCACGTTGGGGTCAAGTGAATGGCTACATGCTTTTATTTGTGGTCCAAAACGGGACACACACACACACACACACGCACACCAATCTCGACCACTGAGCGAAGGTATTCCGGTCACATATTTCCGAGTGTCGCCACAGCTATAAATGAATAGCCTAGCCTTAATGTATAAACTATAGAGCCTTAATGGCCGAATAACTGTTACCCTCCGATCCGTAGCGAGGGTCATTACATCCCTTGGTTTAGCTTCAAGACTTTACAAATCACATCCCTTTTACCCTCAGTCTCTCTCCCCCTCTCTCTCCCTCTCTCTCTCTCTCTCTCTCTCTCTCTCTCCAGCTTTTATAATCATCTAGTTCCCCATAACCCTTATTATCTCCACTGCATGACAGAAAAAAAAACCCTAATCCTTCCACTGAGCAAACCTATGACATCATCCTGCAAGCCTTAGCCACCACAACATGGATGGATGGAGGGATGGATGGATGGAGGGATGGATGGATGGGGGGAAAGAAGCTAAAAGCAGCGTCGTAAATAAAAGAGGATCTTTCTGCTGCTACACATAACAGCGGTAGGTTAGAGGACTGTGCTACAGCAGCGCAACACAGTGCAGTGATTCTAGCTATGTGCTAATGCTAGGCTACAGGACTGGGTTCATAGCGGCGATGCTACCCAAGGCTACAATTGCGCTTTCTACTTACCAGGTTGAGAACCGTTTCGACGATGTCCCGGTTGCTAACCTCGCCAACCTGAATGAGGCCGACCAGTACGGCGAATTTCATTTGGATATTCCTGATCGGCACGGCGGGGTTGATCACCCCGGCCGGGAGCACCATGGAGCCGGATCCAGAGACCATCCTGTCCCCGATGGGAGCAGAGCCAGCGCCCGTAACGACCTGGGGCTGGCCGGGGCCCGGGGGATGAGCGGCTCGGTCTGGATCCGACAGTGGAGGTGCAGAAACCGGCTTCTCGCTCGACATTTCCTCTTTGGACACTGGAGAGGACGGAGAGAGGAGCGGCCGCTGGGGTCTCTCTCTCTCACACACACACACACACACACACCTGCTCTCAACAGTCAGTCCTTCTGCTGCATCAACGAGACTACGGAGAAGCCGGGGGAAAAGGGGGGGATATTAAGGAATATTAAAAAGAAAAGATAAATGATCCTCTCCTGTTCTTCGAATCGCACCCTATTCTCCCGATGGTGCGAAAGAACGCATCAATAAAAGACAAGTTATCTTGACGCTCGGCAGAATGGTACCCTGTTGGTCGTATCGCCTGCCGTGTCTCTCTGGCAGGCTGCAGTCGTCGTCAGCACGCCATGTTGACGCCCCCTGTCTGCGGCACTGCGCGCCGGACGCGCCTGCGCACTGGGAGATCAGCGGGAGGCGCTGGAGCGCGTCTACATAGCCCACATCAGCAACCTTATAGTTTACACAGCTCGTTATAACGCCTACGTGACAAATGTCTCAAGCACCGTTATAATGCCTCATTACATGTGTAATAACATGTCAAATGTAGGCATATGTAGGACAGGATGGGTAGGCCTAACTAAAGCTAATATGATTTACTGTAGGTCTATTTTACATAGATTTATAGTAAAGTAGATTATTATGTCTCAAGACAGTTTCCTCCTTGGAAACAAAATGTTGGCTAAATTAACAAAAGCTGTCATAAATAGCTAAACATGTTTGAGAGCTTTCTTGACAATGTTATGACAGTCGTAGTCACACTGGGAAATATTGACTGCAGGCCAAATAAAACTTGAAATAACTGTGAAACAGAAGGGAAGCTCATTTAAGATCCACCACGGTGCATTATTACAGTAGCATGACTGTCTATGTTAACAGCAAATTATATTTTGATTTTTGATTTTCATCAGGGAGTCATACTGAGACCAAGGTCTATTTTATAGATGCGCTCTGAATTACAGAATTGACAGAAAAATACACATTTCAAAATATAAAAACAAATTCAAGCAGAAAGAAAGAAATAGTCATAAAAAAACAAACACATTCATCAGTTATAAGGTCTTTAATCAGCTTTCTGAATTAACCGAGAGACACCAGAACACATTCATCAGTTATAAGGTCTTTAATCAGCTTTCTGAATTGACCTAGAGACACCAGAACACATTCCTCAGTTATAAGGTCTTTAATCAGCTTTCTGAATTAACCTAGAGACACCAGAACACATTCATCAGTTATAAGGTCTTTAATCAGCTTTCTGAACTGACCTAGAGACACCAGAACACATTCATCAGTTATAAGGTCTTTAATCAGCTTTCTGAACTGACCTAGAGACACCAGAACACATTCATCAGTTATAAGGTCTTTAATCAGCTTTCTGAATTAACCGAGAGACACCAGAACACATTCATCAGTTATAAGGTCTTTAATCAGCTTTCTGAACTGACCTAGAGACACCAGAACACATTCATCAGTTATAAGGTCTTTAATCAGCTTTCTGAACTGACCTAGAGACACCAGAACACATTCATCAGTTATAAGGTCTTTAATCAGCTTTCTGAACTGACCTAGAGACACCAGAACACATTCATCAGTTATAAGGTCTTTAATCAGCTTTCTGAACTGACCTAGAGACACCAGAACACATTCATCAGTTATAAGGTCTTTAATCAGCTTTCTGAATTGACCTAGAGACACCAGAACACATTCATCAGTTATAAGGTCTTTAATCAGCTTTCTGAACTGACCTAGAGACACCAGAACACATTCATCAGTTATAAGGTCTTTAATCAGCTTTCTGAATTGACCTAGAGACACCAGAACACATTCATCAGTTATAAGGTCTTTAATCAGCTTTCTGAATTAACCGAGAGACACCAGAACACATTCATCAGTTATAAGGTCTTTAATCAGCTTTCTGAACTGACC
This sequence comes from Salmo trutta, assembly GCF_901001165.1. NCBI lineage: Eukaryota > Metazoa > Chordata > Actinopteri > Salmoniformes > Salmonidae > Salmo > Salmo trutta. The sequence goes on from NW_021822743.1 coordinate 67,530, forward strand.
TAGAGACACCAGAACACATTCATCAGTTATAAGGTCTTTAATCAGCTTTCTGAATTGACCTAGAGACACCAGAACACATTCATCAGTTATAAGGTCTTTAATCAGCTTTCTGAACTGACCTAGAGACACCAGAACACATTCATCAGTTATAAGGTCTTTAATCAGCTTTCTGAACTGACCTAGAGACACCAGAACACATTCATCAGTTATAAGGTCTTTAATCAGCTTTCTGATCTGACCTAGAGACACCAGAACACATTCATCAGTTATAAGGTCTTTAATCAGCTTTCTGAACTGACCTAGAGACACCAGAACACATTCATCAGTTATAAGGTCTTTAATCAGCTTTCTGAACTGACCTAGAGACACCAGAACACATTCATCAGTTATAAGGTCTTTAATCAGCTTTCTGAACTGACCTAGAGACACCAGAACACATTCATCAGTTATAAGGTCTTTAATCAGCTTTCTGAACTGACCTAGAGACACCAGAACACATTCATCAGTTATAAGGTCTTTAATCAGCTTTCTGAACTGACCTAGAGACACCAGAACACATTCATCAGTTATAAGGTCTTTAATCAGCTTTCTGAACTGACCTAGAGACACCAGAACACATTCATCAGTTATAAGGTCTTTAATCAGCTTTCTGAACTGACCTAGAGACACCAGAACACATTCATCAGTTATAAGGTCTTTATTCAGCTTTCTGAACTGACCTAGAGACACCAGAACACATTCATCAGTTATAAGGTCTTTAATCAGCTTTCTGAACTGACCTAGAGACACCAGAACACATTCATCAGTTATAAGGTCTTTAATCAGCTTTCTGAACTGACCTAGAGACACCAGAACACATTCATCAGTTATAAGGTCTTTAATCAGCTTTCTGAACTGACCTAGAGACACCAGAACACATTCATCAGTTATAAGGTCTTTAATCAGCTTTCTGAACTGACCTAGAGACACCAGAACACATTCATCAGTTATAAGGTCTTTAATCAGCTTTCTGAACTGACCTAGAGACACCAGAACACATTCATCAGTTATAAGGTCTTTAATCAGCTTTCTGAACTGACCTAGAGACACCAGAACACATTCATCAGTTATAAGGTCTTTAATCAGCTTTCTGAACTGACCTAGAGACACCAGAACACATTCATCAGTTATAAGGTCTTTAATCAGCTTTCTGAATTGACCTAGAGACACCAGAACACATTCCTCAGTTATAAGGTCTTTAATCAGCTTTCTGAATTAACCGAGAGACACCAGAACACATTCATCAGTTATAAGGTCTTTAATCAGCTTTCTGAACTGACCTAGAGACACCAGAACATCACATCTAAGAACGTATTGTTCCACAGATAAGGTGTACGAAAACTAAACTGTGATTTATTTAACTCCGTAGAGACCAGAGGAATTTCCAGAATTAACCATCCTTGTGACCAGGTGTGGTAACTCATAAGTATAAAGTTTAGTAATGATGTTAGATATAGTGGGACTTTTTCTAAAAGGGCTTTATAAATAAAAACATAGCAATGAATCAACGTCAAAGAGGAGCGGCCATCTTCCTGGTAGAGAATACAGTGATGAGCAGTAAATCTGTCACCTGTAATAAAGAGCAGTGTGCTATGATCAACTGCATGTAACGGCGATAATGAGGTGGCAGCTACGTTCATATACAGTAGACGACGTCGCCATAGTCTAGGACCGATAGGAGGAACGTCGACTGAATAATCTGCTTTCTACTTCACTGAACAAAAATAGAAACGCAACACGCAACCATTTCTACGATTTTACCGAGTTACAGTTCATATAAGGAAATCAGTCAATTTAAATAAATTCATTAGGCCCTAATCTATGGATTTCACATGACTGGGAATACAGATACGCATCTGTTGGTCACAGATACCTTAAAAAATATATACAGGGGCGTGGATCAGAAACTCCGTCAGTATCTGGTGTGACCACCATTTGCCTCGTGCAGCAAGTCACATCTCCTTCACATAGAGTTGATCAGACTGTTGATTGTGGCCTGTGGAATGTTGTCCCACTCCTCTTCAATGGCTGTGAGAAGTTGCTGGATATTGGCGGGAACTGGAACACGCTGTCGTACACGTCGATCCAGAGCATCCCAAACATGCTCAATGGGAGAAATATCTGGTGAGTATGCAGGCCATGGAAGACCTGGGACATTTTCAGCTTCCAGGAATTGTGTACAGATCCTTGTCACATGGGGCTGTGTATTATCATGCTGAAACATGAGGTGATGGTGGTGGATGAATGGCACGACAATGAGCCTCAGGATCTCATCACGGTATCTCTGTGCATTCAAAATGCCATAAAAATGTTTTAATTGTATTTGTTGTCCACAGCTTATGCCTGCCCATACCATAACCCCACCGCCACCATGGGGCACTCTGTTCACAATGTTGACATCAGCAAACCACTTGCCCACACAACGCCATACAAGCTGTCTGCCATCTGCCCGGTACTGTTGAAACCAGGATTCATCAGTGAAGAGCACACTTCTCCCAGCGTGCCAATTGCCATCGAAGGTGAGCATATGGTGGCTGAAGTCGGTTACGATGCTAAACTGGAATCAGGTCAAGACGAGCATGAAGATGAGCTTCCCTGAGACGGTTTCTGACAGTTTGTGCAGAAATTCTTCGGTTGTGCAAACCCACAGTTTCATGAGCTGTCCCAGTGGCTGTTCTCAGACAATCCAACAGGTGAAGAAGCCGGATGCGGAGGTCCTGGGCTGTCATGGTTACATGTGGTCTACGGTTGTGAGGCCGGTTGAACATACTGCCAAATTCCCTAAAACAATGTTGGAGGCGGCTTATGGTAGAGAAATTGATATTACATTTTCTGGCAACAGCTCTGGTGGACATTCCTGCAGTCAACATGCCAATTGCACACTCCCTCAAAACACGAGATATCTGTTGCATTGTGCTGTGTGACAAAACTGCACTTTATAGAGTGGCCTAAAATTGTCCCCGGCACAAGGTGCACCTGTGTATTGATCATGCTGTTTAATCAGCTTCTTGATATGCCACACCTGTCAGGTGGATGGATTATCTTGGTAAAGGAGAAATGCTCACTAACAGGGATGTAAACAAATGTGTGAACAAATATTTAGAGAAATAATCTTTTTGTGCTTATGGAACATTTCTGGGATGTTTTAACTCAGCTCATGAAACATGGAACCAATACTTTACATGTTGCGCTTATATTTTTGTTCAGTATATTTAGCGAAAGGCATTACTTGTTTCTATAGAAGAAGCCCATTTTTTACTCTCAGCTTCTTAACTTATCAATATGCTTTTTAAAAGGCAGCTTTTCATCAGATGCCTGAAAGCAGGGACATGATCAATATGGACACCATCCAAAGTGCATAAGCTTAAATCATCAGAGTTATTTTGATGAATTATAAAAAATAAAAAAATATTTAACCAGGTAGGCTAGTTGAGAACAAGTTCTCATTTACAACTGCGACCTGGCCAAGATAAAGCAAAGCAGTGTGACACAGACAACAACACAGAGTTACACATGGATTAAACAATAAACAAGCCAATAACACAAGCAAGTCAATGACACAGTAGGAAAAAAAGGGAATCTATATAGAGTGTGTGCAAAAGGCATGAGGAGTTAAGGCAATAAATAGGCCAAAGGAGCGAATAATTACAATTTAGCAGATTAACACTGGAGTGATAAATTGGCATATGATGATGTGCAAGTAGAAATACTGGTGTGCAAAAGAGCAGAAAAGTAAATAAAAACATTATGGGGATGAGGTAGGTAGATTGGGTGGGCTATTTACAGATAGACAGCTGTAGCGATCGTTTAGCTGCTCAGATAGCTGATGTTTAAAGTTGGTGAGGGAAATTCTAGAGAACAACATATACTACAGAGCATTCAGAAAGTATTCAGACCCCTTGACTCTTTCCCAATCTTGTTACTTTACAGCCTTATTTTATAATTTAATAAATTATTTTTTCCCTCATCAATCTACACACAATACCCCATAATGACATCACAATACCCCATAATGACATCACAATACCCCATAATGACATCACAATACCCCATAATGACAAAGCAAAAACAGGTTTTTAGACAGTTTTGCACATTTATAAACAAATAAACAACTGAAATATAACATTTCCATAAGTATTCAGACCCTTTAATCAGTACTTTGTTGAAGCACCTTTGGCAGCGATTACAGCCTCGAGTCTTCTTTGGTATGACGCTACAAGCTTGGCAAACATGTATTTTGGGAGTTTCTCCAATTCTGCTCTGCAGATCCTCTCAAGGTCAGTCAGGTTGGATGGGGAGCGTTGCTGCACAGCTATTTTCAGGTATCTCCAGAGATATTTCGTTAGGGTTCAAGTCCGGGCTCTAGCTGGGCCACTCAAGGACATTCAGAGACTTGTCACAAAGCCACTCCTGCGTTGTCTTGGCTGTGTGCTTAGGGTCGTTGTGCTGTTGGCAGGTAAACTTTTTGTAAGTCGCTCTGGATAAGAGCGTCTGCTAAATGACTTAAATGTAAATGTAAATGTATGAACCTTCACCCCAGTCTGAGGTCCTGAGTGCTCTGGAGCAGGTTTTCATCAAGGATCTCTCTGTACTTTGCTCCATTTATCTTTCCCTTAAGACTGACTTGTCTCCTAATCCCTGCCACTTAAAAACATCCCCACAGCATAATGCTGCCACCACCATGCTTCACCGTAGGGATGGTGCCAGGTTTCCTCCAGACGTGACGCTTGGCATTAAGGCCAAAAAGTTCAATCTTGGTTTCATCAGACCAGAGAATCTTGTTTTTCATAGTCCAAGAGTCCTTTAGGTGCCTTTTGGCAATCTCCAAGTGGGCTGTCATGTGCCTTTTACTGAGGAGTGGCTTCCGTCTGGCCACTCTTCCATAAAGGCCTGATTGGTGGAGTGCTGCAGAGATAATCTCGTTCTGGAAGGTTCTCTCATCTCCACAGAGGAACTCTAGAGCTCTGTCAGAATGACCATCGGGTTCTTGATCACCTCCCTGACCAAGGCCCTTCTACCCCGATTGCTCAGTTTGGCCGGGCGGCCAGCTCTAGGAAGAGTCTTGGTGGTTCCAAACTTCTTCCATTTAAGAATAATGGAGGTCACTGTGTTCTTAGGGACCTTCAATGCTGCAGAAATATTTTGGTAGCCTTCCCCAAATCTGTGCCTTGACACAATCCTGTCTCAGAGCTCTATGGACAATTCCTTCAACCTCATGGCTTGGTTTTTGCTCTGACATGCACTGTCAACTGTGGGACCTTATATAGACAGGTGTGTGCCTTTCCCCATCATGTCCAATCAATTGAATTTACCACAGGTGGACTCCAATCAAGTTGTAGAAACATCTCAAGGATGATCAATGGAAACAGGAAGAAACTGAGCTCAATTTCAAGTCTCATAGCAAAGGGTCTGAATACTTATATAAATAAGGTATTTCTGTTTTTAAAGGTTGAATACATTTTCAAACATTTCTAAAAACCTGTTTTCACTTTGTCATTATGGGGTATTGTGATGTCATTATGGGGTATTGTGTATAGATTGATGTGGGAAAAAATAATTATAATTTTATAGATTTTAGAATAAGTTTGTAACATAACAAAATGTGGAAAAAGGGATCTGAATACTTTCCGAATTAACTAAACTTAGTTTTACCTTTCAATACTAATTTCAGGTCAATAAAGTTTTTCTGCAATACAATTATCATTATCTCTTATCACACACACACACACACACACACACACACACACACACACACACACACACACACACACACACACACACACACACACACACACACACACACACACACACTAACGCAGACACACACACACACTAACGCAGACACACACACACACTAACGCAGACACACACACACACTAACGCAGACACACACACACACGCTAACGCAGACACACACACACACTAACGCAGACACACACACTAACACAGACACACACACCTGCTAACACAGACATAAACACACACACTAACACAGACACACACACTAACACAGACACACACACACACACACACACACACACACACACACACACACACACACACACACACACACACACACACACTAACACAGACACACTCTAACACAGACACACGCACACACTAACACAACACAGCTACACACACATACATACACCCCCCCCACACACACACAAACACACACTACACACACACATTGAGACAGACACACACTCACACACACACACACACACACACACACACACACACACACACACACACACACACACACACACACACACACACACACACACACACACACACACATTAAGACAGACACACACACACAGTACACACACACACACACACACACACACACACACACACACACACACACACACTACACAGTACACACACACATACACACACTGTCTATTCATTCTTATTCTCATCCTGTCCTCTCCCCTCATCTTCTCTCATCCTGTCCTCTCCCCTAATCCTGTCCTCTCCCCTCATCTCCCCTCATCCTGTCCTCTCCCTTCATCTCCCCTCATCCTGTCCTCTCCTCTCATCCTGTCCTCTCCCCTCATCTCCCCTCATCCTGTCCTCTCCCCTCATCTCCCCTCATCCTGTCCTCTCCCCTCATCTCCCCTCATCCTGTCCTCTCCCCTCATCTCCCCTCATCCTGTCCTCTCCCTTCATCTCCCCTCATCCTGTCCTCTCCTCTCATCCTGTCCTCTCCCCTCATCTCCCCTCATCCTGTCCTCTCCCCTCATCTCCCCTCATCCTGTCCTCTCCTCTCATCTCCCCTCATCCTGTCCTCTCCCCTCATCTTCTCTCATCCTGTCCTCTCCCCTCATCTCCCCTCATCTTGTCCTCTCCTCTCATCCTGTCCTCTCCCCTCATCTCCCCTCATCCTGTCCTCTCCTCTCATCCTGTCCTCTCCCCTCATCTCCCCTCATCCTGTCCTCTCCCTTCATCTCCCCTCATCCTGTCCTCTCCCCTCATCTCCCCTCATCCTGTCCTCTCCCCTCATCTCCCCTCATCCTGTCCTCTCCCTTCATCTTCTCTCATCCTGTCCTCTCCTCTCATCCTGTCCTCTCCCCTCATCTCCCCTCATCCTGTCCTCTCCCCTCATCC
>NW_021822743.1:79684-84684 GCF_901001165.1 Salmo trutta
AGATTGTAGACCTACACAAGGCTGGAATGGGCTACAAGACCATCAGCTTGGTGAGAAGGTGACAACAGTTGGTGCGATTATTCGCAAATGGAAGAAACACAAAAGAACTGTCAATCTCCCTCGGCCTGGGGCTCCATGCAAGATCATGAGAGTTGCAATGATCATGAGAACGGTGAGGAATCAGCCCAGAACTACACGGGAGGATCTTGTCAATGATCTCAAGACAGCTGGGACCATAGTCACCAAGAAAACAATTGGTAACACACTACGCCGTGAAGGACTGAAATCCTGCAGCGCCTGCAAGGTCCCCCTGCTCAAGAAAGCACATATACATGTCCGTCTGAAGTTTGCCAATGAACATCTGAATGATTCAGAGGACAACTGGGTGAAAGTGTTGTGGTCAGATGAGACCAAAATGGAGCTCTTTGGCATCAACTCAACTCGCCGTGTTTGGAGGAGGAGGAATGCTGCCTATGACCCCAAGAACACCATCCCCACCGTCAAACATGGAGGTGGATACATTATGCTTTGGGGGTGTTTTTCTGCTAAGGGGACAGGACAACTTTACCACATCAAAGGGACAATGGACGGGGCCATGTACCGTCAAATCTTGGGTGAGAACCTCCTTCCCTCAGCCAGGGCATTGAAAATGGGTCGTGGATGGGTATTCCAGCATGACAATGACCCAAAACACACGGCCAAGGCAACAAAGGAGTGGGTCAAGAAGAAGCACATTAAGGTCCTGGAGTGGCCTAGCCAGTCTCCAGACCTTAATCCCATAGAAAATCTGTGGAGGGAGCTGAAGGTTCGAGTTGCCAAACGTCAGCCTCGAAACCTTAATGACTTGGAGAAGATCTGCAAAGAGGAGTGGGACAAAATCCCTCCTGAGATGTGTGTAAACCTGGTGGCCAACTACAAGAAACGTCTGACCTCTCTGTGATTGCCAACAAGGGTTTTGCCACCAAGTACTAAGTCATGTTTTGCAGAAGGGTCAAATACTTATTTCCCTCATTAAAATGCAAATCAATTTATAACATTTTTGACATGCGTTCTTCTGGATTTTTTTGTTGTTATTCTGTCTCTCACTGTTCAAATAAACATAATATTAAAGTTATAGACTGATCATTTCTTTGTCAGTGGGCAAACGTACAAAATCAGCAGGGGATCAAATACTTTTCCCCCACTGTAGGTCTGCATGTGGAACCTTTTAGCTAAGTACCCCTCTCTTTCAGTTGCTTCTCTAATAGCACTCTGTCCATCATAGAACATGCACTCTCTCTCTCTCTCCTCTCTCTCTCTCTCTCTCTCTCTCTCTCCTCTCTCTCTCTCTCTCTCCTCTCTCTCTCTCTCTCTCCTCTCTCTCTCTCTCTCTCTCTCTCTCTCTGTCCATCATAGAACATGCACTCTCTCTCTCTCTCTCTGTCCATCATAGAACATGCACTCTCTCTCTCTCTCTCTGTCCATCATAGAACATGCACTCTCTCTCTCTCTCTGTCCATCATAGAACATGCACTCTCTCTCTCTCTCTCTGTCCATCATAGAACATGCACTCTCTCTCTCTCTCTCTCTCTCTCTCTCTCTCTCTCTCTCTCTCTCTCTCTCTCTCTCTCTCTCTCTCTCCTCTCTCTCTCTCTCTCCTCTCTCTCTCTCTCTCTCTGTTCATGTCTATGTGTGTCTGTGAGAAAACACAGCCTTCATGAAAGGGATGGAGAGAGAGAGAAGGAAAGAGATAGAGAGGGAGGGAGGGAGAATACAATACATGCACAGACACACCCAACAAACACATTTTCACTAGACACAGAAGTCAATTCAATGTCTATTCCACGTTGGTTCAATGTAATTTCAAACAACATTGATCCAACCAGTGTGGCCCAGTGGGATGCCTTAGATTCACCACCCCCCCTCCTACACACCTCCTTTGTCAGCACACAAAGGCACCTTTCTGCAGCTTTGTCATGATCCTACAAAGACTCCTTCAGCAGCAACACAAAGGTCTTAGCTGGATCTACTAGGACTGACTGGCTAAAAAACTTGCATTGTTCCCTCTCTTCACTCCCTCCCTCCCTCCCTCCCTCCCTCCCTCCTGAAATCTCTCTTCTCTCTTTCTCTTTCTGTCTGTCTGCCTGTCTGTCTCTCTTCTTCCTTGTTCCTTTCCTCTCCCACTCATCTCTCGCTCCCTTCCCTCCGTCACCCTCTCTCTCTTACCCAGTGTATAGACTCAGTACACGGGCAGATGGTCATTTAGCCGACTGCTGTGACTGAGTGAGTGTCAGTGGGTGTATTATTGTACAGAGGTATTGGAAAGACCTTGACTAGGAATATGCATCCCAAATGGCACCCTATACCCTATATATCCATGGGACATGGACAAAAGTAGTGCACTAGATAGGGAATAGGGTGCCACTTGGTATGGAGGCTAGATAATAATCTCTGGAGTGGAAAGTGAATGGTAGTTACAGGGTCTGGAGGGTAATGGTAGTTACAGGATCTGGGGGGTAATGGGAGTTACAGGATCTGGAGGGTAATGGGATTTACAGGGTCTGGAGGGTAATGGTAGTTACAGGGTCTGGAGGGTCTGGAGGGTTATGGTAGTTACAGGATCTGGAGGGTCTGGAGGGTAATGGTAGTTACAGGATCTGGAGGGTAATGGTAGTTACAGGATCTGGAGGGTAATGGGATTTACAGGGTCTGGAGGGTAATGGTAGTTACAGGATCTGGAGGGTCTGGGGGGTAATGGTAGTTACAGGATCTGGAGGGTAATGGGATTTACAGGGTCTGGAGGGTAATGGTAGTTACAGGGTCTGGAGGGTAATGGGAGTTACAGGGTCTGGAGGGTAATGATAGTTACAGGGTCTGGAGGGTAATGGGAGTTACAGGATCTGGAGGGTAATGGGATTTACAGGATCTGGAGGGTAATGGGAGTTACAGGATCTGGAGGGTAATGGTAGTTACAGGGTCTGGAGGGTAATGGTAGTTACAGGATCTGGAGGGTAATGGGAGTTACAGGATCTGGAGGGTAATGGGAGTTACAGGATCTGGAGGGTAATGGGAGTTACAGGATCTGGAGGGTAATGGGAGTTACAGGATCTGGAGGGTAATGGGAGTTACAGGATCTGGAGGGTAATGGTAGTTACAGGATCTGGAGGGTCTGGAGGGTAATGATAGTTACAGGATCTGGAGGGTAATGGTAGTTACAGGATCTGGAGGGTAATGGTAGTTACAGGATCTGGAGGGTCTGGAGGGTTATGGTAGTTACAGGATCTGGAGGGTCTGGAGGGTAATGGTAGTTACAGGATCTGGAGGGTAATGGTAGTTACAGGATCTGGAGGGTAATGGGATTTACAGGGTCTGGAGGGTAATGGTAGTTACAGGATCTGGAGGGTCTGGGGGGTAATGGTAGCTACAGGATCTGGAGGGTAACGGTAGTTACAGGGTCTGGAGGGTAATGGGAGTTACAGGGTCTGGAGGGTAATGGGAGTTACAGGATCTGGAGGGTAATGGGAGTTACAGGATCTGGAGGGTAATGGTAGTTACAGGATCTGGAGGGTAATGGTAGTTACAGGGTCTGGAGGGTAATGGTAGTTACAGGGTCTGGAGGGTAATGATAGTTACAGGATCTGGAGGGTAATGGTAGTTACAGGGTCTGGAGGGTAATGGGAGTTACAGGATCTGGAGGGTAATGGGAGTTACAGGATCTGGAAGGTAATGGTAGTTACATGATCTGGGGGGTAATGATAGTTACAGGATCTGGAAGGTAATGGGAGTTACAGGGTCTGGGGGGTAATGGTAGTTACATGATCTGGAGGGTAATGATAGTTACAGGATCTGGAGGGTAATGGGAGTTACAGGATCTGGAGGGTAATGGAGTTACATGATCTGGAGGGTAATGGGAGTTACAGGATCTGGGGGGTAATGGTAGTTACAGGGTCTGGGGGGTAATGGTAGTTACAGTTGTCTGGAGGGTAATGGTAGTTACAGGATCTGGAGGGTAATGGGAGTTACAAGATCTGGAGGGTAATGGTTGTTACAGGATCTGGAGGGTAATGATAGTTACAGGATCTGGAGGGTAATGGTAGTTACAGGATCTGGAGGGTAATGGTAGTTACAGGGTCTGGAGGGTAATGGTAGTTACAGGATCTGGGGGGTAATGGTAGTTACAGGATCTGGAGGGTAATGGTAGTTACAGGGTCTGGAGGGTAATGGTAGTTACAGGATCTGGAGGGTAATGGTAGTTACAGGATCTGGAGGGTAATAATAGTTGTAGGATCTGGAGGGTATTACAGGATCTGGAGGGTAATGGTAGTTACAGGATCTGGAGGGTAATGGTAGTTACATGATCTGGAGGGTAATGGTAGTTACAGGGTCTGGAGGGTAACGGTAGTTACAGTTGTCTGGAGGGTAATGGTAGTTACAGGATCTGGAGGGTAATGGGAGTTACAAGATCTGGAGGGTAATGGTAGTTACAGGGTCTGGGGGGTAATGGTAGTTACTGGGTCTGGAGGGTAATGGTAGTTACAGGATCTGGAGGGTAATGCGAGTTGGCAGGCAGCAGATGGAGCTATATTGGGATGGGTTACGGTGGGGGTGTAGGGTATTGGGTGGGGATGGTTTGGGATGGTTGGGGTTGTAGGTCTGAGAACATAGATGCGGTCAAATATATTGGCATGATTGACTATTTCTTCTAAAATAAGTTCCTATTGAAAAAACGTTTCATGTTCACTCGTGTATTTGTTTGATTTACAACTGCACAAGAACAAGAAAAAAAAATCAAACCTGAAATAGACATTGTCACTTCAAAGTCAAAATGAAATGGGGCCACATAACAGCTGGGGCCACATAACAGCTGGGGCCACATAACAGCTTTTTGATGTGTGTTTGGGGTCATTGTCCTGCTGGAAGACCAACAGCATTCATTGGTGACAACATTTTTGGACAGTGGGTTGAAGATTGGACTCCAAAACACAAATCTTCAGATTTCATGATGCCATGTGCACTTTCAA
>NW_021822743.1:87184-112436 GCF_901001165.1 Salmo trutta
TCTTCTCCAAGTTCATCTCTCTGTAGGTGATGGCTTTGTTATGGAAGGTTTGGGAATCACTTCCTTTTAGGTGGTTGTAGAATTTAACGGCTCTTTTCTGGATTTTGATAATTAGCGGGTATCGGCCTAATTTTGATCTGCATGCATTATTTGGTGTTTTACGTTGTACACAGAGGATATTTTTGCAGAATTCTGAATGCAGTGTCTCAATTTGGTGTCTGTCCCATTTGGTGAATTCTTGGTTGGTGAGCGGACCCCAGACCTCATCTATAGGGGCCGTGAAAGGGAGACCAAGGTGCAGCGTGTAGAGGGCTCATTCTTACTCTATTTTAACACTTAAACAAAATAACCAAACGACAGCCAACAGTTCTGTAAGGTTCTCAGACAAAACGGAAAACAACTACCCACAACCCCAAAGGAAAACAGGCTGCCTAAGTATGGCTTCCAATCAGAGACAACGAAAGACACCTGCCTCTGATTGGAAACCATACCCGGCCGAAACATGGAAACCAACACATAGAAAATGATAACTAGAACAAACCCACATAGAAACAGAAAACCCAAAATACATACAAAACAAAGCACTGGCACGCCCTGATCATTTTACTATGACAAATGACCTCTTTACCTGGTCAAGACGTGACACAGATTCAAGTATTTTTAGCCAGATCCTAATTGGTTTGTCTAATTTTATGTTCCTTTTAATGGCATTAAAGGCCCTTGCCTTTTCTCTCAGATCGTTCACAGCTTTGTGGAAGTTACCTCTGGTGCTGATGTTTAGGCTGAGGTATGTATCATTTTTTGTGTGCTCTAGGGCAACGATGTCTAGATGGAATTTGGATTTGTGGTCCTGGCAACTGGACCTTTTTTGGAACACCATTATTTTTTGTCTTACTGAGATGTACTGTCAGGACCCAGGTCTGACAGAATCTGTGCAGAAGATCTAGGTGCTGCTGTAGGCCCTCATTGGTTGGGGACAGAAGCACCAGATCATCAGCAAACAGTAGAAATTTGACTTCAGGTTCTAGTAGGGTGAGGCCGGGTGCTGCAGACTGTTCTAGTGCCCTCACTAATTTGTTTATATATATGTTGAAGAGGGTGGGGCTTAAGCTGCATCCTTGTCTCACCCTTTGGCCATGTGGAATGAATTGTGTGTTTTTCCCCATTTTAACCGCACACTTCTTGTTTGTATAGATGGATTTATAATGTTGCATGTTTTTCCCCCCAACACATCTTTCCATTTGTATAGCAGGCCAAATTGAGTCAACAACTTTTTGGAAATCAACAAAGCATGAGAATACTTTTGTTTTGGTTTGGTTTGTTTGTTTGTCAATTAGGGTGTGCAAGGTGAATACGTGGTCTGTCATACGGTAATTTGGTAAAAAGCTAATTTGACATTTGCTCAGTATATTGTTTTCACTGAGGAAATGTATGAGTCTGCTGTTAATGATAACGCAGAGGATTTTCCCCAGGTTGCTATTGATGCATATCCCACGGTAGTTATTGGGGTCAAATTTGTCTCCACTTTTGTGGATTGTGGTGATCAGTCCTTGGTTCCAAATATTGGGAAATATGCCAGAGCTGAGGATGATGTAAAAAATGACTCTAAATTATATTTTTCTACTTTTCCTAGAGTGACCCCAACATTAGAAAAAGTGAAACATCGCCTTTGCTACTGATTGAACTCAGACTAAACTAAAAGGTTCTTGTGCATGTGCAGCATCTCCCCTCCGTGATCCCACACATGACTCAAGTTCATTGACAAAATAAAAACAATTTTAGACAAAATAAACAACATTTCAGACAAAATAAACATTTCTTGAAAGCATTGTTTACTAATGGGGAATGCAGTCAGAGGCTATAAAGGTGCTGCAGATGACAGTCCCCCAGTTCTCTCTTTGCTGAAGCCATGAGTGCACGTTTCAGTGCCCAACAGGTCGTAGATCAGATTTTTTCAGACGTCCAGGAGGAACAAGAGAACAATGATTTAGAAGAGGAGGAGGTATCTGAAGAAGAAGATGGGAAGAATATAACCCAGAGCACGATGAACCATCTTCAGATGAAGAAGAAATCCCCGAAGCTGAAAGACATTTTTGTCAAAGAACAGCAAAATAACATGGTCCTTGTCACCATATGACAACCAGGGCAGGATGGCAGCACAACATGTCATAAGGATGACCCCAGGGCCCACAAGACATGCAGTTGCCCAGGACACCACCTCAACATTCTACATGTTCATCACACCAGCCATCGAAAAAATCATCCTGGAGATGACACATTTGGAGGGTTTCTGTAAATATGGAGACAAATGGAAAAGGATGGATGAGATTGACCTGCGTGCCTATATAGGGCTGCTAATCTTAGAGGGTGTGTATAGGTCCCGAGGCGAGGCTACATGTAGTCTCTGGGATGCGGAGTGGAAGGGTGATTTTCCGTGACATGATGCCACTGAAAGTCTTTCACACTTTCTCAAGAATGCCACGATTTGATAACCAAGATCTGCAAGACATGTGAAAGACAAACTGACGGCCATAAGAGAGGTCTGGGAGAAGTGGGTGGAGCGTCTGCCGTACCTCTACAACCCTGGGCCTGAAGTAACAGTGGATGAGGCCATACCTCTACAACCCTGGGCCAGAAGTAACAGTGGATGAGGCCGTACCTCTACAACCCTGGGCCTGAAGTAACAGTGGATGAGGCCGTACCTCTACAACCCTGGGCCTGAAGTAACAGTGGATGAGGCCGTACCTCTACAACCCTGGGCCTGAAGTAACAGTGGATGAGGCCATACCTCTACAACCCTGGGCCTGAAGTAACAGTGGATGAGCACCTGATTCCATTCAGAGTTACATTTCATATCGGTAATGTAAGTGATTTTCACTGCTAATTTTAATATGTATTGCTGAAATTTCATTGATGTATGTGATTGTTTTCTGTGACACTGATACTAATTACTGATAGTAATCTCTTTTGTCAAAAGGTCGCTGTCCTTTCCAGCAGTATATGCCCAGCAAGCCAGCAAAGTATGGCATCAAGATATGGGTGGCCTGTGATGCACAATCCAGCTACGCTTGGAAGATGCAAGTCTACACAGGGAAGCTGACCAGTGGAGGCCCGGAGAAGAACCAGGAGACGCGGGTTGTGATTGATGTGACAGGGCGACTGAGGAGGCACAATGTCACGTGACAATTTCTTCACCTCTTATGGACTCAGCCAGCAGCTCCTGAAGAGGAAGATCACCATAGTTGGCACAGTTAGAAAGAACAAGCCTGAGCTCCCCCCTGCACTCCTCGCAACAAGGGGGAGAGAGGCCTTCTCATCAAAGTTTGCCTTCACCCCCACCACCACTCTAGTTTCTTACCTACCAAAGAGGAACAAGAATGTGGTCCTCCTGAGCACACTGCACAAAACGGCTGAGATCGTGAGGACAGGAAGCCAGCCATCATCCTGGACTACAACCACAACAACGGAGGCGTGGACAACCTGGACAAGGTGATTGGAACTTACAGCTGCAGGAGGATGACTGCCTGCTGGCCCCTGGTCATCTTCCATAACATTACTGATGTGTCCTCATGCAATGCATCTGTGATATGGAACAAGATCAACCCTACCTGGATGGCTGATCAGCGGAACAAGAGGAGGGTGTTCCTGGAGCAGCTGGGAAAGGCACTTGTAACCCCACATATTTAAAGAAGGGAGCGCCTCCCCCACACAGCAGCCTCTGCAGCGCTTGTGAAAGCTGTTCAGGGGGCTGAATCTTATCTCTTGCTAAAAAAAATATGTTTACATCTATGCAATACCTTTAGCAATAATAATAATAAACCTCTACTTTAGTAAAGAAAACAACTATGACAGGTGTGTTGTAATAAAAACAAGTGGTGTCCACTGATTAAATGCAGTTTTTCTGCATTGTGAAGAAGGAAAACCCAGATATTCACAAAGTTGGTGATGAATGACAGGTTGTTACTTCGTGCAAAATAGATTTGGGGTTTAAAATTCAATTAATTAAGCTGCTCTATTTTAGGGGTTTAGTGAAGGCAGATCATTTTTTACCCTTAGGACAAGGGGAGTATACAGAATGTTAAGACTACACAAGGGTTAAAGAGTTTAAGTATAGCTAATTGAAATTTGTGGTCTGTATATTTTATCATTTCATTTAGGATACCATCAACCCCACAGGCCTTTTTGGGTTGGAGGGTTTGTATTTTGCCCTGTAGTTCATTCAAAGTAATTCGATAATCCAGTGGGTTCTGGTAGTCTTTAATAGTTGATTCAAAGATTTGCATTTGATAATGAATATGTTTTTGCTGTTTGTTCTTTGTTATAGAGCCAAAAAGATTGGAGAAGTGGTTTATCCAAACATCTCCGTTTTGGATAGACAACTCTACATTTTCCCAGAAGTGGATAGATTCTATGGATTCTTCAATTACATTGAGCTGATTTCTGACGTGCTGTTCCTTCTTTTTCCGTAGTGTATTTCTGTATTGTTTTAGTGATTCACCATAGTGAAGATGTGGGCACAGGTTTTCTGGGTCTCTATGTTTTTGGTTGGATAGGTTTCTCAATTTATTAGGTTTTTTATTCTTCATCAAACCATTTGTCATTGTTATTGATTTTCTTAGGTTGTCTGCTTGAATTTTTTTTTATTTGATAGGAAAGCTGAGAGGTCAAATATCCTGTTTAGGTTTTCTAATGCCAAGTTTACAGCTCCACTATTACAGGGAAACATTTTGTCCAGGACATTGTCTAGAAAGGTTGAATTTATTGTTGCCTAACAGTTTTTTGGCAGATTTCCACACTACTTTCCTTCCATCTATAGCATTTCTTAATATTACACAGTTCCTTTGGCTTTGATGCCTCATGATTGACTATCGCTCTGTTTAAGTAGACTGTGATTTTGCTGTGGTCTGATAGGGGTGTCAGTGGACTGACTGTGAACGCTCTGAGAGACTCTGGGTTGAGGTTGGTGATAAAGTAGTCTACAGTACTTCTGCCAAGAGATGAGCTATAGGTGTACCTACCATAGGAGTCCCCTCGAAGCCTACCATTAACTATGTACATACCCAGCGTCCGACAGAGCTGCAGGAGTTGTGACCTGTTTTTGTTAGTTAAGTTGTCGTAGTTGTGTCTAGGGGGGCATATGGGGGAGGGAATGCTGTCACCTCCAGGCAGGTGTTTGTCCCCCTATGTTCTGAGGGTGTCAGGTTCTTGTCCAGTTCTAGGGCCTCATTTATAAATAAAAAAAATCTTATATTTATACTTGAACTTAGTCGTAAGATAATTTCCAACTGTGTGTTGACGTTGGATTCATAAAATATACTGAGCATAAAAAACCTTGCTTAGGCCACTTCTAAGAAGCCCGTTTGCAACTTATGCACCTGTGATCTATAAATCTCTCATTAACTTAACATTGACGGCACCTGAACGTGACTTACAATCAGCAATTTCCCCTTATAGAATGCTAGCACAAATGAGGGTTTAGTCAGGAATAGCCGTGGACCAAAAGAGAAAAGCAAACGTTCTGGAAGACGAGATCACGACGATGGAGATTGAAGACAGGCAACACGTATTATTCGGTGGACTAAATAGTGGGTTGACAAACAAAGCCAAACAGGTATCTTGGGAGTGTTTCGCCGCTGCAGTGAACGAGGTGGGGCAGCAAGACATAACTGTGGCTGATGTGAAAAATAAATGGTCTGACCTTAAACTGCAAGGGAAAAGAATAGCCAAACATAACCAGCAGGAAAATCTCTTCCGTCAGGTCTAGACAGACATAAGATCACTTCCAGGTCAAAGTCAGGTTTTATAAATAACTACTTCTAGGTGGTTTTCTGCGTAAGTCATACTTAAGATGAACATTGATCGTAAGTCCGTTTTATAAATGAGGCCCCTGGCGTTTAGGTCACCGCAGACTAGTGGTGTGCCATGTGTCCCTGGGCCTGGAAATGGTTGATCTCCCCCTCTAGGATGGAGAAGCTGTCTTCATTAAAGTATGGGGATTCTAGTGGGGGGATATAGGTAGCACACATGAGGACATTTTTCTCTGTTGAGGTCATTTCCTTTTTAATTTCTAATAAAAAACATGAGCTGGCGCACACCCAGAGAAAATTATTTTATGTAGAGTTGCTGACTAATGGCAAATAAAATATAAGCTATAAAAATAAAGACAGTTACACACTCTGTATATAAACTCCCATGAATTTATTGAGTAAATCAGATGTAAAATGTAGCTAAATGTAAAATGTTCCTGTTTTGACTAATTTAATAGAGTTTGTTAGATCTGCTTTATACAAAATTAGCATACACCCTGAGTCTTTTCCCTGTTTTACTCCCATTAGTTTGGTGGATGGGACTACCAGCTCTCTGTAACCTAGAGGGCAACCAGTGGGTCCATCTCCTCTATACCACCTGGTAGTGTGGTGGATGGGACTACCAGCTCTCTGTAACCTAGAGGGCAACCAGTGGGTCCGTCTCTCTGTACCATGTTTCTTGTAGGATGACAATGTCTGTATTTCCAATTTCTTTGATGAAGTCTGGGTTCCTGCTCTTTAGGCCAAAGGCAGATGACCTCAGACCTTGTATATTCCAGGATGAGATAGTAAAAGCTTTGTGTTCCATAGTGTCTAGTGTTATTTTTGTGTGGTTTAGGCCCAGACCATTACAGTAGGTGAGCAGAGCATATTGAGCTTCTGATACAGTGCCCAAAGGTATTCACCCCCCTTGCCATTTTTCCTATTTTGTTGCATTACAACCTGTAATTTAAATCAATTTTTATTTGGATTTCATGTAATGGACAAACACAAAATAGTCCAAATTGGTGAAGTGAAATGAAAAAACGAACTTGTTTTTACAGAAAAACAGAAAAGTGGTGCGTGCATATGCATTCACCCCCTTCGCTATGAAGCCCCTAAATAAGATCTGGTGAAACATATTACCTTCAGAAGTCACATAATTAGTTAAATAAAGTTCACCTGTGTGCAATCTAAGTGTAACATGATCTGTCACATGATCTCAGTATATATACACCTGTTCTAAAAGGCCCCAGAGACTTCAACATCACTGAGCAAGGGGCACCACCAAGCAAGTGGCACCATGAATACCAAGGTGCTCTCCCAGGGACAATGTTGTGGAGAAGTACAGATCAGGGTTGGGTTATAAAAAATATCAGAAACTTTGAACATCCCACAGAGCACCATTAAATCCATTATTATAAAATGGAAAGAATATGGCACTACAACAAACCTGCCAAGAGAGGGCCGCCCACCAAAACTCACAGACCAGGCAAGGGGGGCATTAATCAGAGAGGCAACAAAGAGACCAAAGATAACCCTGAAGGAGCTGCAAAGCTCCACAGCGGAGATTGGAGTATCTGTCCGTAGGACCACTTTAAGCCGTACACTCCACAGAGCTGGCCTTTACGGAAAAGTGGCCAGAAAAAAAGCCATTGCTTAAAGAGAAAAAAATAAACAATCCCATTTGTTGTTTGCCAAAAGGCATGTGGGAGACTCCCCAAACATATGGAAGAAGGTACTCTGGTTAGATGAGACTAAAATTGAGCTTTTTGGCCATCAAGGAAAATGCTATGTCTGGCGCAAACCCAACACCTCTCATCACCCCGAGAATACCATCCCCACAGTGAAGCATGGTGGTGTCAGCATCATGTTGTGGGTATGTTTTTCATCGGCAGGGACTGGGAAACTGGTCAGAATTAAAGGAATGATGGATGGCGCTAAATACATGGAAATTCTTGAGGGAAACCTGTTTCAGTCTTCCAAAGATTTGAGACTGGGATGGAAGTTCACCTTCCAACAGGACAATGACCCTAAGCACACTGCTAAAGCAACACTCCAATGGTTTAAGGGGAAACATTTAAATGTCTTGGAATGGCCTAGTTAAAGCCCAGACCTCAATCCAATTGAGAATCTGTCGTATGACTTAAAGATTGCTGTACACCAGCGGAACCCATCCAACTTGAAGGAGCTGGAGCAGTTTTCCTTTGAAGAATGGACAAAAATCACAGTGGCTAGATGTGCCAAACTTATAGAGACATACCCCAAGAGACTTGCAGCTGTAATTGCTGCAAAAGTTGGCTCTACAAAGTATTAACTTTTGGGGGGGGGGGGGGGTGAATAGTTTTCAGTTTTTTTGTCTTATTTCTTGTTTGTTTCAAAATAAAAATGATTTGTCATCTTCAAAGTGGTAGGTATGTTGTGTAAATCAAATGATACAAACCCCTCAAAAATCTATTTTCATTCCAGGTGGTAAGGCAACAAATTAGGAAAAATTCCAGGGGGGGTGAATACTTTCGCAAGCCAATGTACATACCTCTTAGGTTGCAGGATGGGGGCGGGTGTAATAGTGGGGGTTGGGCCTGTTGCTCTGCTCATGACCTGGGCATATGTCCTGCTGTCATGTTGAGGTCCTTCTGTTATCTGTTCTATGTGTTCCTCTCCCTCCTCCTTCAGTACTGTTATCTGTTCTATGTGTTCCTCTCCCTCCTCCTTCAGTACTGTTATCTGTTCTATGTGTTCCTCTCCCTCCTCCTTCAGTACTGTTATCTGTTCTATGTGTTCCTCTCCCTCCTCCTTCAGTACTGTTATCTGTTCTATGTGTTCCTCTCCCTCCTCCTTCAGTACTGTTATCTGTTCTATGTGTTCCTCTCCCTCCTCCTTCAGTACTGTTATCTGTTCTATGTGTTCCTCTCCCTCCTCCTTCAGTACTGTTATCTGTTCTATGTGTTCCTCTCCCTCCTCCTTCAGTACTGTTATCTGTTCTATGTGTTCCTCTCCCTCCTCCTTCAGTACTGTTATCTGTTCTATGTGTTCCTCTCCCTCCTCTTTAAGTTCTCTCACCTCAGTCTGCAGAGCAGCCTGCTCTCTTAGGCAGCTGTCCATCTCCACCTTCTGCCCTCTGGGTGTTGTTGGGCTGGTCTCTCTCTCTCTCTCTCTCTCTCTCTCTCTCTCTCTCTCATATATATATAAGGAATCATATATATAAGGAATAGGGTGCCATTTGTGACTGTACCCTAGATTCCTGATACCCACATTCTAGATTCCTGATACCCACATTCTAGATTCCTGATACCTATATTCTAGGTTCCTGAAACCCATATTCTAGAATCCTGATACCCATATTCTAGATTCCTGATACCCATATTCTAGAATCCTGATACACATATTCTAGATTCCTGATACCCATATTCTAGGTTCCTGAAACCCATATTCTAGAATCCTGATACCCATATTCTAGATTCCTGATACCCATATTCTAGAATCCTGATACCCATATTCTAGATTCCTGATACCCATATTCTAGAATCCTGATACCATATTCTAGATTCCTGATACCCATATTCTAGATTCCTGATACCCATATTCTAGAATCCTGATACCCATATTCTAGATTCCTGAAACCCATATTCTAGATTCCTGATACCCATATTCTAGATTCCTGATACCCATATTCTAGATTCCTGATACCCATATTCTAGAATCCTGATACCCATATTCTAGATTCCTGAAACCCATATTCTTAGTCCCACATCACATGGTGAGACACAACCCTCTCGACATTGCAAAACATTATTAAGCATATTTATTGGATGTAAATAATACAAATATATTGAGTTTCAGTCTAAGCAGACCTTCATCAAACAGCCACTTAGAAGCATCAAGAAATGTAAATAATATAGTTACAGTCAACAGTAAACTATATTGTGCTGCATGTCTAGCCAAATATGAACAATAATCTACTCTACTAATCTGTCTATTCAGCTCTTTAAAAAGATCTACAGGTTCTACATCAGGTCAACAGCGCCACTTAGTGGCCATGCTGAGGAATAACTAGTGGGAGAACAGTGGTATTGTACGTGTACGTAATGTGGTGGAAACTGTGTGTTAGTGCTTCAAGAGTGGTAGAGTGATGTGCACTGTCATAAAAAGGTTATATTCAAAACAGAAAATGGTTCTTCGGCTGTCCTTGTGGGAGAACCCTTTAAAATCCAAAAGGGTTCCACGTAGAACCATTTCCATACAGGGTTCTTTGTGGAACACTTACCAACACTTTTTTTCTTAGAGTGTACTGGATTGAGTGAGGAGGGCTGGTCACCTCTGGGTAAGGGAGGTGACATCCTAAGTCTGAGGGCTGATGTGTGTCCAGGCCTCAGGGCATCTTTGGTTGGCTCAGTAGGTTCATTTGCTAAATTGCAATTACTTCGCTACTATGGCCTATTTTATAAAAAAAATAAATAATAATGTTTCACCTTTATTTAACCAGGTAGGCCAGTTGAGAACAAGTTCTCATTTGCAACTGCGACCTGGCCAAGATAAAGCAAAGCAGTTCGACACATACAACAACACAGAGTTACACATGGAGTAAAACAAACATACAGTCAATAATACAGTAGAAAAATCTATATACAGCATGTGCAAATGAGGTAGGATAAGAGAGGTAAGGCAATAAATAGGCCATGGTGGCGAAGTAATTACAATGTAGCAATTAAACACTGGAATGGTAGATGTGCAGAAGATGAATGTGCAAGTAGAGATACTGGGGTACAAAGGAGCAAGATAAATAAATAAATACAGTATGGGGATGAGGTAGTTGGATGGGCTAATTTACAGATGGGCTATGTACAGGTGCAGTGATCTGTGAGCTGCACTGACAGTTGGTGCTTAAAGCTAGTGAGTGAGGTAAGAGTCTCCAGCTTCAGAGATTTTTGCAGTTCGTTCCAGTCATTGGCAGCAGAGAACTGGAAGGAGAGGCAGCCAAAGGAAGAATTGGCTTTGGGGGTGACCAGTGAGATATACCTGCTGGAGTGCATGCTACGAGTGGGTGCTGCTACGGTGACCAGTGAGCTGAGATAAGGCGGGGCTTTACCTAGCAGAAACTATTTGATGACCTGGAGCCAGTGGGTTTGGCGACGGATATGTAGTGAGGGCCAGCCAACGAGAGCGTACAGGTCGCAGTGGTGGGTAGTATATGGGGCTTTGGTGATAAAACAGATGGCACTGTGATAGACTACATCCAATTTATTGAGTAGAGTGTTGGAGGCGATTTTGTAAATGACATCGCCGAAGTCGAGGATCGGTAGGATGGATCAGTTTTACGAGGGTATGTTTGGCAGCATGAGTGAAGGATGCTTTGTTGTGAAATAGGAAGCCGATTCTAGATTTATTTTTGGATTGGAGATGTTTAATGTGAGTCTGGAAGGAGAGTTTACAGTCTAACGAGACACCTAGGTATTTGTAGTTGTCCACATATTCTAAGTCAGATCCGTCCAGAGTAGTGATGCTGGATGGGCGGGCAGGTGCGGGCAGCGATCGGTTGAAGAGCATGCATTTAGTTTTACTAGCATTTAAGAGCAGTTGGAGGCCACGGAAGGAGAGTTGTATGGCATTGAAGCCCGTCTTGGAGGTTAGTTAACACAGTGTCCAAAGAAGGGCCAGAAATATACAGAATGGTGTTGTCTGCATAGAGGTGGATCAGAGACTCACCAGCAGCGAGAGTGACATCATTGATGTATACAGAGAACAGAGTCGGCCCGGGAATTGAACCCTGTGGCACCCATAGAGACTGCCAGAGGTCCGGACAACAGGCCCTCCGATTTCACATACTGAACTCTATCGGAGAAGTAGTTGGTGAACCAAGCGAGCCGATCATTTGAGAAACCAAGGCTGTTGAGTCTGCCGATAAGATAGCGGTGATTGACAGAGTCGAAAGCCTTGGCCAGGTCGATGAATACGGCTGCACAGTAATGTCTCTTATCGATGGCAGTTATGATAACGTTTAGGACCTTGAGAGTGGCTGAGGTGCACCCATGACCAGCTCTGAAACCAGATTGAAGGTATGATGAGATTCTAAATGGTCGGTAATCTGTTTGTTAACTTGGCTTTCAAAGACCTTAGAAAGGCAGGGTAGAATAGATGTAGGACTGTAGCAGTTTGGGTCTAGAGTGTCTCCCCCTTTGAAGAGGGGGATGACCGCGGCAGCATTCCAATCTATGGGAATCTCAGACGATACGAAAGAGAGATTGAACAGGTTAGTAATAGGGGTTGCAACAATTTCGGTAGATCATTTTAGAAAGAGAGGGTCCAGATTGTCTAGCCCGGCTGATTTGTAGGGGTCCAGATTTTGCAACTCTTTCAGAACACCAGCTATCTGGATTTGGGTGAAGGAGAAGTGGGGGAGGTTTGGGCGAGTTGTTGTGTGGAGCGCAGGGCTGTTGAACGGGGTAGGGGTAGCCAGGTGGAAAGCATGGCCAGACGTAGAAAAATGCTTATTGAAATTCTAAATTTTTGTGGATTTATCGGTGGTAACAGTGTTTCCTAGCCTCGGCGCAGTGGGCAGCTGGGAGGAGGTGCTTTTTTGAGTTTGTGCTACAGGATGCAAATTTCTGCTTGAAAAAGTTAGCCTAACTGCCTGTGTACATTTGTTCCTAACTTCCCTGAAAAGTTGCATATCACGGGGGCTGTTCGATGCTAATGCCTTACCTCCTCACGCCATTTGCACACACTGTATATAAAGACTTTTTTTCTATTGTGTTATTGACTGTACGTTTGTTTATTCCATGTATAACTGTGTTGTTGTTTGTGTCGCACTGCTTTGCTTTATCTTGGCCAGGTCGCAGTTGCAAATGAGAACATGTTCTCAACTGGCCTACCTGGTTAAATAAAGATGAAATAGAAAATAAAAAGGTTAATGTTCTGATGAATGTTGCTCGATCTAAAAGACATACAACTCCAACAGGGTTAACTAGTAGTCACACTCAGAGCCTGTAGATTATCAGACGTTCAGCTGGTTTCAGTAACTTTGTTCTAGACAGACGGACGGACGGACAGATAAAAACACATATACACACAGAGAGAGCGAGAGAACGAGAAAAGAGAGAGAAATAAATGGACAAAGATAAAGAAAGAGAGAAATCTCAAGACTCCAGTTGTATTTTTTACAAGTTTTATTCTCCGCTGAAGAAACAAACAGCCTTGTATCTTCCACCCTCTTGACCTTAACCTGGATCCAGATCTGGTCCTGTTGTCATAAACCTGGTCCCAGATTTGATCCTGTTGACATAAACCTGCTTCCCGATTTGGTCCTGTTGACATAAACCTGGTCCCAGATTTGGTCCTGTTGACATAAACCTGGTTCCAGATCTGTTCCTGTTGTCATAAACCTGGTTCCAGATTTGGTCCTGTTGTCATAAACCTGGTCCCAGATTTGGTCCTGTTGACATAAACCTGGTCCCAGATTTGGTCCTGTTGACATAAACCTGGTTCCCGATCTGGTCCTGTTGACATAAACCTGGTTCCAGATTTGGTCCTGTTGACATAAACCTGGTTCCAGATTTGGTCCTGTTGTCATTGACATAAACCTGGTTCTAGATCTGATCCTGTTGACATAAACCTGGTTCTAGATCTGATCCTGTTGACATAAACCTGGTTCTAGATCTGATCCTGTTAACATAAACCTGGTTCTAGATCTGATCCTGTTAACATAAACCTGGATCCAGATCTGGTCCTGTTGTCATAAACCTGGTTCCAGATCTAGTCCTGTTGACATAAACCTGGTTCCAGATCTGGTCCTGTTGTCATTGACCTTAGCCTGGTTCCAGATAAGGTCGTGCCGTCTCCGACAAGGCATTGTCTTACATCAGATGATTCTGTCTGCATTGACTGGTTGAGGACTGCATGTCGTCTAGGAATGAAGCCACCTGCCGCAGGATAATGGCAACAAGAAGTTGTCATGACAGCATACACAGGTCTGGGACCAGACTAAGTTAAAGCCTAATGTCAACCACCCTGTTGTCCTCTGAAAGCACAAACAGGTCTGGGACCAGACTAAGTTAAAGCCTAATGTCAACCACCCTGTTTCCCTCTGAAAGCACAAACAGGTCTGGGACCAGACTAAGTTAAAGCCTAATGTCAACCACCCTGTTTCCCTCTGATCTCCTCAGCTATCTCCTCACATTTACCCATAATCCCCTATGGCTCACGTCAGAATCAAGTACACTGTTCCCACGCAAACAGCACTCACAGAGCATGGCGGTACTATAGCAACACCATAGCAACATTACAGTTTAGCTGTGCCATGGTAACTCCGAGGTAAAGCCATGGCGATACCATAGCAACACCATAGCAACATTACAGTTTAGTTGTGCCATGGTAACTCCGTGGTAAAGCCATGGCGATACCATAGCAACACCATAGCAACATTACAGTTTAGCTGTGCCATGGTAACTCCGTGGTAAAGCCATGGCGATACCATAGCAACACCATAGCAACATTACAGTTTAGCTGTGCCATGGTAACTCCGTGGTAAAGCCATGACGATACCATAGCAACGTTACGGTTTAGCGGCGCCATAGTAACGCCATGGCAATACCATGGTGATCCTAAAGCAACACCAAGTCAACCCCACAGCAACCTAACACCATGGTATCGTCATGGCGATGGCACTGCTATGGCAACACAGTATAGCATTATACAACAGCTCAGTAACCTGACGGTAACGGCATGGTACAGTTATATTATAATACATTAGATAGTTACAGTATTGCTTTAGGACATGTGATACGACCATAACATCAGCATATCAATATGATAAAGTCCTGATGGGTAATGAGAGACATTTTTATCTGCTGGTACAGAGAGCATCACTTATTTACACTAACACACACACACACACACACACACACACACACACACACACACACACACACACACACACACACACGCGCGCGCGCTTCCCAGAAGCAGTGAAATGGATAAATGTCCTAGACATTGTATAACAGGATTTAAAAAAAACAACAATTATGCAAGAACAATGATGACGTCATAATATTAAAATAACAATAATACAATAGATAATATAATTAACACAGACAATAAAGACGATAGAACTAATAAAATGAATAATAATAAAAGTAGTTTAAAAGAACAGTGATGCTGATGCTGAGAGCAAGGATAAAGCTTTAGGAACCAAGGGGCCCAAGATTCACAAAACCTTCTTAAGAAGAAATGTATTTCTTAACTGCCATTTTATTCCTTAACTGTAGACTTAAGAAGAAAGTTAAGCAAAGTTTATATTCCTCAAAAAGGTTATTGGAAATGTTATGGGTCAATTCTTTATGTTTCTCCTTAAGCAAAAAGTTAAGAAGAAATTAGATTCTTGAAAATACAGTTATTGGATTTGTTCTTAATTCCAAGATAGCTAAACCCTCGTCTTAAACTTTGGACAGTGAGAGAATAAGCTCATGAAAGCGACTGAACATGTTTCATTCACTCACAAACTTCATCTGAAAGTTTCAGTATTGATTATTTTAAACCCAAGAACATGTTTAAGAACAGTAATCTCAGTAGGAAATATGCTAACATGATTACCGTTGTTAGCTAGATAGCTAGCTAAACCGGTTGCCTAGCAACAAACATCTTAAGAAGATTTGTATAAGAAGATATTTGAGGAGTTCGTAAGAACATCATTCAATCTTATTAAGATATCTTATGAACTTCTTTTTTCTTTTTCTTAAAGCAGCTACTTAAGTTTTTTTTTGCGTAAGGAGTGTTTTGTGAATCTGGGTCCAGATTTGTCTTCAAGTTCAATCTAGAACATTCCGTATCCCTTGTTCCAAGTTCAATATTGTTCAGTGTCACTGGTTCTACATTAGATTGTTCCAAATCTCTGGTTCCAAGTTTCAGAAAAGGGTTTCTTAAACTATGGGTCGGCACCCAAAGTGGGTCCCTGGGCATGTGAGAGGTGGGTCGCGAGTTATAAGAATACATCTATCATCACACACTATTTCTTCTTCATTTGGGTCATGGGAGGACAGTCCATTTCTGAAAAAGTTTAAGAATCCCTGATAGATTGTTCCATATTTCCTGGTTCTACATTTTATATCACCAGTCGTTGTTCCCTGGTTCTAGGTTGCTGCTTCCAGAACCCTGGTTCCCAGTTATAGGTCGAACTAGTCTTCCTCCCTGCTTCCTCGGTTCCCTGGTTCTAGGTCGCTGCTTCCAGAACCCTGGTTCCCAATTATAGGTCGAACTAGTCTTCCCCCCTGCTTCCTCGGTTCCCTGGTTCTAGGTCGCTGCTTCCAGAACCCTGGTTCCCAGTTATAGGTCGAACTAGTCTTCCCCCCTGCTTCCTCGGTTCCCTGGTTCTAGGTTCCCTGGTTCTAGGTTCCCTGGTTCTAGGATCCCTGGTTCTAGGTTCCCTGGTTCTAGGTTCCCTGGTTCTAGGATCCCTGGTTCTAGGTTCCCTGGTTCTAGGTTCCCTGGTTCTAGGTTCCCTGGTTCTAGGTCCATGGAACTAGCCCTTTTATTCAAGCTTCGAAGGTCCACGGTTCTAGCCCTCCTGTTCTCCTGTGTTTTTTTACATGAACTTCTCTCTGGTCTTCAGGTCCTTGGGGCCGTGCTCCCTGGCGGTGTAGCCCAGCCTCATGCCCTGGTCCTGGGGTTCAGATCTTGGTCTCGGGGCCTGGGGGGTCTGGAGGGAGGAAGGAGGAACGGATCCTCTGGACCTCAGAGACACACAGGTGACCAAACACCTTGTTGTACCACTCTGGAGACCTGCCCCTGGACACAGCAACAACATGGGTTATAACACCTTGTACCACTCTGGAGACCTGCCCCTGGACACAGCAACAACATGGGTTATAACACCTTGTACCACTCTGGAGACCTGCCCCTGGACACAGCAACAACATGGGTTATAACACCTTGTACCACTCTGGAGACCTGCCCCTGGACACAGCAACAACATGGGTTATAACACCTTGTACCACTCTGGAGACCTGCCCCTGGACACAGCAACAACATGGGTTATAACACCTTGTACCACTCTGGAGACCTGCCCCTGGACACAGCAACAACATGGGTTATAACACCTTGTACCACTCTGGAGACCTGCCCCTGGACACAACAACAACATGACTATGAATAGTAGAACAGACTGTTACTACACACATGCACACGGACGCACACAGCCTTACTTCAGATCGACTCTGCAGATGTGTGTGAGTCTGGACCTCCCGGTTCCGTAGGGTTCTAGAAGGTACTGTGATTCTAGAACCACTCCTCTGACTGATACCATGGCTGGACTGTCCTCATAGTCCACTGATACACACACCAACACACTGCAACCCTTAGAAATGTTGCTACGCCACGACCTGAGAGAGAGACAGACAGAGAGAGAGAGAGAGTGAGAGAGATGAGAGAGAGAGAGAGAGAGACAGAGAGAGATGAGAGAGAGAAGGAAGGAAGGTAGAGAGAGAGACAGAGAGAGATGAGAGAGACAGAGAGAGAGAGAGACAGAGAGAGATGAGAGAGAGAGAGAGAGAGAGGAAGGAAGGTAGAGAGAGAGAGAGAGAGAGAGAGAGAGAGAGGGTAGAAGCAGAGAGAGAGAGCGAGCGACAGGGTAGAAGCAGAGAGAGAGACAGTGAGAGAAGAAAGGAAGGTAGAGAGAGAGAGAAGGTAGAAGCAGAGAGAGAGAGAGAGAGAGAGAGAGAGGAAGGAAGGTAGAGAGAGAAGGTAAGAGAGAGAGAGAGAGATAGAAGGTAGAAGCAGAGAGAGAGAGAGAAGGAAGGAAGAGGAGAGAAGATAGAGAGAGAGAGACAGAGAGGTTAGAGAGACGGATAGAGAGAAGGATAGAGAGAGAGAGAGAGAGAGGGTAGAAGCAGAGACAGAGGGTAGAAGCAGAGACAGAGAGAGAGAGACAGAGAGAGAGAGACAGAGAGACAGAGAGACAGAGAGAGAGACAGAGAGAGACAGAGAGAGAGAGAGGGAAACAAAGAAAACATCAGACAGTCAGTGAGTTAAAAAGAGTGATAGAGGTGACAAGAAGAAGAGCCACGTCTGATCAAAGTGATTTGCTCTACTCACCTCAGTACTACGTAGTCAGTGTTGGGGTGTGGGGCCATGCTCTGCAAGCTGTACTGGTAGATGTCTGTCTGTCTGTCCAGGGTTTCCAGAACCTTCTCCTGCAGCATGTCTGTCTGCCACAGGGGGCGCTGCCTCAGCAGCCTCTCCAACACAGCACTGGGCGGGGCACACACCTCCACAGACACACGCCACCGCCGCAGGGGGTTACCATCACCCACCTAGAGTAGACACACACAAACACACACACACACACACACACAGAGGCGTTAGGAAGAATGTGTTTGTGGGTGTAGGTGCTTACAATATTATAAACTGGGTGGTTCGAGCCCTGAATGCTAATTGGCTGACAGCTGTGATATATCAGACCGTATACCACGGGTATGATAAAACATGTATTTTTACTGATCTAATTACGTTGGTAACCAGTTTATAATAACAATAAGGCACCTCGGGGGTTTGTGGTATATGGATAATATACTACGGCTAAGGGCTGTATCCAGGCACTCCACGTTGCGTCTTGCCTCTCAGCCGTGGTATATTGGCCATATACCACACCCCCTCTGGCCTTAGTGCTTCATTCTAATATGTCTGCGGTGTGGGATGGTATGAGTGTGTGTATGGTATGAGTGTGTGTATGGTATGAGTGTGTGTATGGTATGAGTGTGTATGGTATGAGTGTGTGTATGGTATGAGTGTGTGTCTGGTATGAGTGTGTATGGTATGAGGGTGTGTATGGTATGAGTGTGTGTCTGGTATGAGTGTGTATGGTATGAGGGTGTGTATGGTATGAGTGTGTGTATGGTATGAGTGTGTGTCTGGTATGAGTGTGTATGGTATGAGGGTGTGTATGGTATGAGTGTGTGTATGGTATGAGTGTGTGTATGGTATGAGTGTGTGATGGTATGAGTGTGTGTCTGGTATGAGTGTGTGTCTGGTATGAGTGTGTGATGGTATGAGTGTGTGTATGGTATGAGTGTGTGATGTATGAGTGTGTGTATGGTATGAGTGTGTGTATGATATGAGTGTGTGTATGGTATGAGTGTGTGTATGGTATGAGTGTGTGTATGGTATGAGTGTGTGATGTATGAGTGTGTGATGGTATGAGTGTGTGATGGTATGGGTGTGTGATGGTATGAGTGTGTGATGGTATGAGTGTGTGATGTATGAGTGTGTGTATGGTATGAGTGTGTGTATGGTATGAGTGTGTGTATGGTATGGGTGTGTATGGTATGAGTGTGTGTCTGGTATGAGTGTGTATGGTATGAGGGTGTGTATGGTATGAGTGTGTGTATGGTATGAGTGTGTGATGTATGAGTGTGTGATGGTATGAGTGTGTGTATGGTATGAGTGTGTGTATGGTATGAGTGTGTGATGTATGAGTGTGTGATGGTATGAGTGTGTGTATGGTATGAGTGTGTGTATGGTATGAGTGTGTGATGGTATGAGTGTGTGATGTATGAGTGTGTGATGGTATGAGTGTGTGATGGTATGAGTGTGTGTATGGTATGAGTGTGTGATGGTATGAGTGTGTGATGTATGAGTGTGTGATGGTATGAGTGTGTGATGTATGAGTGTGTGATGGTATGAGTGTGTGATGGTATGAGTGTGTGTATGGTATGAGTGTGTGATGGTATGAGTGTGTGTATGGTATGAGTGTGTGTATGGTATGAGTGTGTGATGTATGAGTGTGTGATGGTATGAGTGTGTGTATGGTATGAGTGTGTGTATGGTATGAGTGTGTGTATGGTATGAGTGTGTGATGGTATGAGTGTGTGTATGGTATGAGTGTGTGATGTATGAGTGTGTGATGTATGAGTGTGTGATGTATGAGTGTGTGATGTATGAGTGTGTGATGGTATGAGTGTGTGTATGGTATGAGTGTGTGATGGTATGAGTGTGTGATGTATGAGTGTGTGATGGTATGAGTGTGTGATGGTATACATGTTATGTTCGCGACACACACCTTTTTGCAGGCCAGTTCAGTGTGGTCACTGGTAGCCCGGGATACCCATCCTTTGCTGCTGTCTCTGGCCTCCTTTAGTAGGCCCCGCACCAGCCCCTCCATGAGTGTGTGGTAGGACCCTTCCTCCTCCTCCTCCTCCTCTTCCTCACGTGTCTTACACAGCTCGTCCAGAGGGGGCGCTAGTAACTCAGCCTTCCCATTTAGGAGCTATGGGACCGGTTTACCATGTCTTGTGGGATTGAAGGGACAGGAGTTGTGCGTGTTGTCAGTGATGAGGTATATTACTAAGGCTGTGTACACCGTCAGCCACATTCTGATCAATTACAGACAAATGAGTTGATCTGACTGGTCAAAAGACCAATTAGAAAGAAAAATCAAATAAATCGGAATTTGTCTCCCTGTGTAAACGCAGCCAAACGGTCGGAAGAGGACTGGTTAAACAAAGTACAATGTGCTGACCTGACACTACCCTTGACTTTCAAATGTAATTCACGCTTGAGCCGGCATCCACATTTTAAATGTCCAGTGAACTGTCATCACCTTACAGTTAGGTATTAACTAGTCTATGAAATAGTTCTGAACAGAGATGTTGTTTCTCACCTCGAACAGGCGTTGGCACTCAGTGATCATGTGAGCAAGGCCCTGTGTGGCAGCAAGGTTCTCCTTAAGGTCCTTCTGGTCTGGCCGACCTGTAGCAGACTTCCTCTGGATGGACCTATAGGAGGAGAGGAGGGGAGGAGTTAGTGACTGAGGGGAGGAGTTAGTGAGATGGTAGCAGAAGGGAGGCCCACAACTAAACCACATTGTTAATGCAGTACAGGTCAGCAGATGTTCTGTGGTGTGTGTGTGTGTGTGTGTGTGTGTGTGTGTGTGTGTGTGTGTGTGTGTTGTGTGTGTGTGTGTGTGTGTGTGTGTGTGTGTGTGTGTGTGTGTGTGTGTGTGTACCTGGGGGACAGGTTGTCGTTCTTCAGTATGTTGAGATGAAACAGGGAGGGGCCCAGACACACAGCCAGGTTCATAGGGGTCATCTGGTTCTCCTCTACACAGGAAGTGACATCGCGCAGGAAGAAGAGCAGCGTCTGGAGCACCTCCCCTGTTCTCGTCTGACATCAGCAAGATGGCCCGCCCTCACGGCCTGCAACCTCTGCTCCTTAGGGACATCTACAGGGAGAGAGAGGGAGAGAGAGAGGAGAGAGCGAGAGAGAGAGAGAGAGAGAGAGAGAGAGAGAGAGAGAGAGACAGATAGAGGGGAGGGAGGAGGGATATTGCAGGAGAATTAGGAACATACATTGATTTCTGTGTTGCAAAAAATGGTGGAATATACTAATCAGTGGTAATGTTAAGATACTCCTCCTAGGAAAACCAATGGTCCAAACCTCATGTCTCATAATTCCATTCAGAAGTTATTGGAGTTTTTACTCCTGTAGGATGATGGACAGAATCAGGGTGACTAGATCAACCAGAGAAGAAATGGGCCAGAAATCAGGAAAATTGCATCTCGTCAGCTAGGTTACGCTAGACTAATGCTACTGGCTATCTGTCAGGTTCACTTTCCTGTTGAACACAGCTAGGTTACGCTAGACTAATGCTACTGGCTATCTGTCAGGTTCACTTCCTGTTGAACACAGCTAGGTTACGCTAGACAAATGCTACTGACTATCTGTCAGGTTCACTTTCCTGTTGAACACAGCTAGGTTACGCTAGACTAATGCTACTGGCTATCTGTCAGGTTCACTTTCCTGTTGAACACAGCTAGGTTACGCTAGACTAATGCTACTGGCTATCTGTCAGGTTCACTTTCCTGTTGAACACAGCTAGGTTACGCTAGGCTAATGCTACTGGCTACCTGACAGATTCACTTTCCTGTTGAACACAGCTAGGTTACGCTAGACTAATGCTACTGGCTATCTGTCAGGTTCACTTTCTTGTTGAACACGCTAGGTTACGCTAGACTAATGCTACTGGCTAGCTGTGAGGTTCACTTTCCTGTTGAACACAGCTAGGTTATGCTAGGCTAATGCTACTGGCTATCTGTCAGGTTCACTTTCCTGTTGAACACAGCTAGGTTACGCTAGACTAATGCTACTGGCTATCTGTCAGGTTCACTTTCCTGTTGAAACACAGCTAGGTTACGCTAGACTAATGCTACCTGGCTATCTTGTCAGGTTCACTTTCCTGTTGAACACAGCTAGGTTACGCTAGGCTAATGCTACTGGCTATCTGTGAGGTTCCGTTTCCTGTCAGTTAAGAACAAATTCTTATTTACAACGACGGCCTACCCAGGCCAGTGGGTTAACTGCCTTGTTCAGGGGCAGAAGACAGATTTTTAACCTTGTCAGCTCGGGGATTCAATTAGCAAAACCTTTCGGTTACTAGTCCAGCGCTCTAACCACTAGGCTACTGTCGCCCCTGTGCATGCTTCCATGAGTGTGTGTCCATGTACGTCAGTTTGTGTGGTTTCTTACACTGGTATATATGCAGGAAGGTCTCTCCCAGCTTGCTGATCAGTAGAGGTTCAGGAAGGTCTCTGAAAAACTGTTTAACCATGTCTGCTACGTCGTACGCTGACTGGTCCTCGTAAAACACACTGTCGGGACTGGTCTCACACTCCTGTCTCAACGCGTTGGATACGAGACTTCACACCAGATTTACGGAACAGACCCACCCTAGGAGAGGGAGAAGGGGAGAGAGAGGGATAAGGGGAGAGATAGGGAGAGAGGGAGATGGGAGAGAGGGAGAAGAAAGTGGAATAGAGAGTAGAGGGAAAGAGGGAGTGGGAGAGAGGAGTAGAGGGAGGTGGGAGAGAGGAAGATAGAGGGAGAGAGGAGAGTAGATAGGGGAGAGGAGGAGAGAGAGGATAGAGGAGTGGGAGAGGAGTAGAGGAGAGGCGGGAGAGAGGAGAGTAGAGGGAGAGAGGAGTAGAGGGGAAGAGAGGAGAGATGAGTAGAGGGAGAGAGGGAGAGAGGAGTAGAGGCAGAGAGGGAAAAGAGGGAAAGAGTTACACTACTGTCTCAATGCCCGTATACGAGACTTCACAACCTTCACACCTCGGTCTCGTGCGGTTGAGGAGATCTTTGTGGCCTATACTCAGCCTTGTCTCAGGATGGTAAGTTGGTGGTCTGTTGATATCACTGTCGGACGGGGCCACAGTGGTCCCTCGACCCCCCATCTCAGTCTCCAGTATCTATGCTGCAATAGTCTATGGTGTAAGTCTTATCTGGTGTCCTGTGTGAATTTAAGTATGCTCCCTCTAATTCTCTCTCTCTCCCTACCCTCTCGGAGGACCTGAGCCCTAGGACCATGCCTCAGGACTACCTGGCCCAATGACTCCTTGTGTCCTCAGTCCCACCTGGTCATGCTGCTGCTCCAGTTTCAACTGTTCTGCCTGCGGCTATGGAACCCTGCTACCTGTCCCAGACCTGATGTTTTGGACTCTCTCTCTCTCTACCGCACCTTTGTCTCGACCTCTGAGTGATCGGCTATGAAAAGCCAACTGACATTTACTCCTGAGGTGCTGACCTGTTGCACCCTCTACAAACACTGTGATTATTATTTGACCCTGCTGGTCATCGATGAACGTTTGAACATCTTGAAGAACGATCTGGCCTTAATGGCCATGAACTCTTCTAATCTCCACCCGGCACAGCCAGAAGAGGACCGGCCACCCTCAGAGCCTTCCTCTCTAGGTTTCTTCCTAGGTTCCATCTGGACAAGAGGAATACCTATGTAAGAATGCTGTTTATTGATTACAGCTCAGCATTTCACAACATAGTACCCTCCAAACTCGTCATTAAGCTCGAGACCCTGGGTCTCGACCCCCGCCCTGTGCAACTGGGTCCTGGACTTCCTGACGGGCCGCCCCCAGGTGGTGAGGGTAGGAAACACATCTCCACCCCACTGATCCTCAACACTGGGGCCCCACAAGGGTGCGTTCTCAGCCCTCTACTGTACTCCCTGTTCACCCATGACTGTGTGGCCACAATCAACCCTCCAACTCAATCATCAAGTTTGCAGACGACACAACAGTGGTAGGCTTGATTACCAACAACGACGAGACAGCCTACAGGAAGGAGGTGAGGGCCCTCGTAGTGTGGTGTCAGGAAACAACCTCACACTCAATGTCAACAAACAAAGGAGATGATCGTGGATTTCAGGAAACAGCAGAGGGAGCAGCCCCCTATCTACATTGACGGGACAGTGGTGGAGGGTGGAAAGTTTTAAGTTCCTTGGCGTACACATCACGGACAAACTGAAATGGTCCACCCACACAGACAGTGTGGTGAAGAAGGTGCAACACGCCTCTTCAACCTCCGGAGGCTGAAGAATTTGGCTTGTCACCCAAAACACTCACAAACTTTTACAGATGCCAATCGAGAGCATCCTGTCTGGCTGTATCACCACCTGGTATGGCAGCTGCTACCCGCCCACAACCGCAAGGCTCTCCAGAGGGGTAGTGAGGGTCTGCACCAACACATCACCGGGACAAACTACCTGCCCTCCATGACACCTACAACACCCGATGTCACAGGAAGGCCAAAAGATCATCAAGGACATCTACTAGCCACCGAGCCACTGCCTGTTCACACCGCTACCATCCAGAAGGCGAGGTCAGTACAGGTGCATCAAAGCTGGGACCGGGAGACTGAAAAACAGCTTCTATCTCAAGGCCATCAGGACTGTTACACCGCCATCACTAACAATTGAGTGGCTGCTGCCAACATACTGACTCAACTCCAGCCACATTTAATAATGGGAAAATTGATGTAATAATGTATCACTAGCCACTTTAAACAATGTCATTTTATATAATTGTTTACATGCCTTACATTACTCATCTCATATGTATATACTGTACTCTATACCATCTACTGCATCTTGCCCTCGCCGTTCTGTACCATCACTCATTTATATATTTTTGTACATATTCTTATTCATTCCTTTACACTTGTGTTTATAAGGTAGTTGTTGTGGAATGTTAGGTTAGATTACTTGTTAGATATTACTGCATGGTCAGAACTAGAAGCACAAGCATTTCGCTACACTCGCATTAACATCTGCTAACCATGTGTATGTGACAAATACATTTCATTTGATTTGACACCTGCATTGCTTGCTGTTTGGGGTTTTAGGCTGGGTTTCTGTACAGCACTTTGAGATGTCAGCTGATGTAAGAAGGGATTTATAAATACATTTGATTGACTTACGCAACTATTTGAGTGTGTGTGTGTGCGTGCGTGCGGGCGTGTGTGTGTGTGTGTGTGTGCGTGCGCGTGGTGTGTGTGTGGTGTGTGCGTGCGTGTGTGTGGTGCGTGTGTATGTGTGTGTGTGCGTGCGTGCGTGCGTGCGTGCGTGTGCGTGTGTGTGTGCGCGTGTGTGTGTGTGTGTGTGCGTGCGTGCGTGCGTGTGTGTGTGCGTGTGT
>NW_021822743.1:112936-127936 GCF_901001165.1 Salmo trutta
TACTCCCTCTCTCTGTATACTCCCTCTCTATACTCTCTCTCCCCAGACTGATGATTCCGATGACGATGACCCGCTGGCCATCAGTAAGAGATGGACCTTTGAATGGAACAGCCGGCGCTGGTCCCGCCTCCAGGACATGCACTTCCTGCTGGGCTCGCCCAATGAGAGCAGCCCTGAGGGGTGCCAGGGGGAGGGGCGACTGAGGAGCACGGTGAGCAGTGAGAGCGTCCTGACGGACCTGAGCGAACCAGAGATCACGGATATATCCTCTCTGCACAGTCAAGACTCTCTGGGAGCCATGCTGCCAGACTCTGTCTCTATGGCCTCACTGGCAGGGCCCTACCAGGTTAGTCTGTCTTCATGTCTGCCTCCCAAATGGCACCTTATTCCCTATGTAGTGTATTACTTATGAATAGGACCCCTTGGGCTCCCTATTCCCTATGTAGTGTATTACTTAATAATAGGACCCATTGGGCTCCCTATTCCCTATGTAGTGTATTACTTATGAATAGGACCCATAGGGCTCCCTATTCCCTATGTAGTGTATTACTTATGAATAGGACCCATAGGGCTCCCTATTCCCTATGTAGTTGTGGCATAATTATAAATCTTCTTCGGGATCGGTGTCCCTTCCACGGGACGGTTGAGCTAACGTAGGCTAATGCGATTAGCATGAGGTTGTAAGTAACAAGAACATTTCCCAGGACATAGACGTATCTGGTATTGGCAGAAAGCTTAAATTCTTGTTGATCTAACTGCATGGTCCAATTTACAGTAGCTATTACAGTGAAAGAATACCATGCTATTGTTTGAGGAGAGTGCACAATTTTGAACATGAAAAGTTATTAATAAACCAATTAGGGATACATGGTTCGTCTAAAACTTTGCAGTCTAAAACTTTGCACATGCACTGCTGCCATCTAGTGGCCAAAATCTACATTGCACCTGGGCTGGAATAATACATTATGTCCTTTCTCCTGCATTTCAAAGATGATGGTACAAAATAAATACAGAAGAACGGTTGTTTTTTTCTTTATATTATCTTTTACCAGATCTAATGTGTTATATTCTACTACATTCGTTTCACATTTCCACAAACTTCTAAGTGTTTCCATTCAAATGGTACCAAGAATATGCATATCCTTGCTTCAGGTCCTGAGCTACAGGCAGTTAGATTTGGTTATGTCATTTTAGGAGAAAATTGAAAAAAAGGACTGGATCCTTAAGAGGCAAGACGCAGCCATTTTGTTTTGCGTCAAGACTAATAACAGAATGAATTGACATGTGCGTTCCCATAATGCACTTTGACCTGACCCTGGTACGGCAACCTGCACATACCAAGACGGAGCCGCTCTTCCTTCCGGAGAAGTCTTGCCCGCTCCAAGACCTCTCCATCACGGTCCACAACTCCCATCTGATGTTCAACCTTTCCATGTTCTCCCATGTCACCCTGCTCCTCCGTACGCTCCGCTGGCTTCCAGTCGAAGCTGGCGTCCACTACAAGACCATGGTGCTTACCTACAGAACAGCAAGAGAAACTGCCCCTGCCTACCTTCAGGCTGTGATCGAACCCTACATCCTAACCCGAACACTCCGTTCTGCTGCCTCTGGTCTCTTGGCTGTGATAGGTGTTTGTCTCACCTAGCTATCTTAAGAGGAATGCACTACAATAAGGGGCTCTGGATGAGAGCGTCTGCTGAATGACTAACATGTCAATGTAAATGAATGGACATTGTTAATAATGCATGAAGTTATTTAGGTCAAAACACTACGTCATCCACCTTTTTTAAGTCTGAGATACAGTACTGAGTGATTCCCAGTAAATGCTCGTACTGTAAGTAACTAAAAGAGTTATGTATCTGTTAAACCTGTAAACATTTCAACGTGTCATATCAAAGATGAAACACTGACGTCGTGTTTCTTATGTACCACGTCACAGCAGTTCTGTCTCTTCAGGTGTCTACTTTATTATTGTGACGTGCACAAGTACAGCGAAAAAGGATTTCTTTTCCCAACAATGCAGTAATCAGTATACTGTATAGTAGTATATAAAATAAATGAAAGTAAAGCAGAAATTAAACCCACTCTTATCAGTGTGAATAGCGACGTCTTTAAGGGCAGTAATGGTCTGAAGACCCTGTGAGAGGGAAATGGTACAGATGGACTGTTTCATGTCTGCACTTCAATGTTCTTCTCTCACCCTGTTACAGTGTGTCATTGTGCCCCAGTGTTTTGTCCCACAATCACCTCTGCTCGTCAGCCATGTCTGCTGTGTCAGTACGATACTGGACCTGTGTGCTGTGTCAGTACGATACTGGACCTGCGTGCTGTGTCAGTACGATACTGGACCTGTGTGCTGTGTCAGTACGATACTGGACCTGCGTGCTGTGTCAGTACGATACTGGACCTGTGTGCTGTGTCAGTACGATACTGGACCTGTGTGCTGTGTCAGTACGATACTGGACCTGCGTGCTGTGTCAGTACGATACTGGACCTGTCTGCTGTGTCAGTACGATACTGGACCTGTGTGCTGTGTCAGTACGATACTGGACCTGTGTGCTGTGTCAGTACGATACTGGACCTGCGTGCTGTGTCAGTACGATACTGGACCTGTGTGCTGTGTCAGTACGATACTGGACCTGTGTGCTGTGTCAGTACGATACTGGACCTGTGTGCTGTGTCAGTACGATACTGGACCTGTGTGCTGTGTCAGTACGATACTGGACCTGCGTGCTGTGTGACAAACCCAAGCTTTTTCATGACATTTTTTTAATGTCTGAACATACCTCTCTGCCAGCCAGTCTGAACGGACCTCTCTGCCAGCCAGTCTGAACGGAACTCTCTGCCAGCCAGTCTGAACGGACCTCTCTGCCAGCCAGTCTGAACATACCTCTCTGCCAGCCAGTCTGAACATACCTCTCTGCCAGCCAGTCTGAACATAGCTCTCTGCCAGTCGTCTGAACGGACCTCTCTGCCAGCCAGTCTGAACGGACCTCTCTGCCAGCCAGTCTGAACGGACCTCTCTGCCAGCCAGTCTGAACGGACCTCTCTGCCAGCCAGTCTGAACGGACCTCTCTGCCAGCCAGTCTGAACGGACCTCTCTGCCAGCCAGTCTGAACGGACCTCTCTGCCAGCCAGTCTGAACGGACCATGTATTGTCTATTTTTATTTAACCTTTATTTAACCTTTATTTAACCTTTATTTAACCTTTAGTTAACCTTTAGTTAACCTTTAGTTAACTAGGCAAGTCAGTTAAGAACAAATTCTTATTTACAATGACGGCCTACATTGGCCAAACCCGGAAGACGCTGGGCCAATTGTGCACCGCCCTATGGGACTCCCGATCTAGGCCGGTTGTGATACAGCAGAGGATCGAACCAGGGTCTGTAGTGACTCCTCTAGCACTGAGATGCAGTGTCTTAGACCGCTGTGATACAGCCTGGAATGGAACCGGGGTCTGTAGTGACTCCTCTAGCACTGAGATGCAGTGTCTTAGACCGCTGTGATACAGCCTGGAATGGAACCACGGTCTGTAGTGACTCCTCTAGCACTGAGATGCAGTGCCTTAGACCGCTGTGATACAGCCTGGAATGGAACCACGGTCTGTAGTGACTCCTCTAGCACTGAGATGCAGTGCCTTAGACCGCTGTGATACAGCCTGGAATGGAACCACGGTCTGTAGTGACTCCTCTAGCACTGAGATGCAGTGCCTTAGACCGCTGTGATACAGCCTGGAATGGAACCACGGTCTGCAGTGACTCCTCTAGCACTGAGATGCAGTGCCTTAGACCGCTGTGATACAGCCTGGAATGGAACCACGGTCTGTAGTGACTCCTCTAGCACTGAGATGCAGTGCCTTAGACCGCTGTGATACAGCCTGGAATGGAACCACGGTCTGCAGTGACTCCTCTAGCACTGAGATGCAGTGCCTTAGACCGCTGTGATACAGCCTGGAATGGAACCACGGTCTGTAGTGACTCCTCTAGCACTGAGATGCAGTGCCTTAGACCGCTGTGATACAGCCTGGAATGGAACCACGGTCTGTAGTGACTCCTCTAGCACTGAGATGCAGTGCCTTAGACCGCTGTGATACAGCCTGGAATGGAACCACGGTCTGTAGTGACTCCTCTAGCACTGAGATGCAGTGCCTTAGACCGCTGTGATACAGCCTGGAATGGAACCACGGTCTGTAGTGACTCCTCTAGCACTGAGATGCAGTGCCTTAGACCTCTGCACCACTCGAGAGCCCCTGTGAAGTGATTTGTGACATTCTGAACACTTCTAACCATTTAGAGTGTGAGTCAACCACTATCATACACATGTTGTTTTGAAATGGGCCTGCAAAGTCTGTGTAAACCTTTCCAACACTCACCAGGGAACTCCCAGGATGCAACGGGACCTGTCATTGTGTTTTCTGATCCACTCCATTATGATCGTCTCCACTTCTCCGTAAAGGGTTTGGGACACTATTTGCCAGTGCTTCCATTTCCACAATACCCTGATGTCCTGTGAGAATTTATTTTAGCGCTGCCCTTCACAGTTTTGTTGGAAATATTACTCTAGTGTCTCAGAAGACACAACCTTGTTCCGCTGACAGCTCTCCTCTGTGTGTAGAATGATTTCAAGTTTTATTCAAGGCCAACCCTCCATTATGTATTTGAAGAATTTTGAGAGCTCGCTGTCCGTGCGTGTTGCTCTGGCTACTTGTTTAGCGTTCAGTGGTGCTTCCTGGAAGTGCTCTGTTAGGCTTCCTGGAAGTGCTCTGTTAGCTTCCTGGAAGTGCTCTGTTAGCTTCCTGGAAGTGCTCTGTTAGCTTCCTGGAAGTGATCTGTCAGCAGTGTGTGGATGTGAGCCAACACTGCCTCGGCTCTGGCATCACTGGTTTCAGGTAAGGGGAAGAGTGATAAACCATCAGCATTGCTGTGGGGTTCTGATTTGCGATAAGCAATCTACACACAATAACCCATAATGACAAAGCAAAAACAGGTTTTTAGAAATGTTTGAAAATGTATTCAACCTTTAAAAACAGAAAAACCTTATTTACATAAGTATTCAGACCCTTTGCTATGAGACTTGAAATTGAACTCAGGTGCATCCTGTTTCCATTGATCATCCTTGAGATGTTTCTACAACTTGATTGGAGTCCACCTGTGGTAAATTCAATTGATTGGACATGATTTGGAAAGGCACACACCTGTTTATATAAGGTCCCACAGTTGACAGTACATGTCAGAGCAAAAACCAAGCCATGAGTTTGAAGGAATTGTCCATAGAGCTCCGAGACAGGATTGTGTCGAGGCACAGATCTGGGGAAGGGTACCAAACTGTTTCTGCAGCATTGAAAGTCCCCAAGAACACAATTGCCTCTATCATTCTTAAATTGAAGAAGTTTGGAACCACCAAGACTCTTCCAAGAGCTGGCCGCCCGGCCAAACTGAGCAATCGGGGGAGAAGGGCCTTGATCAGGGAGGTGACAAAGAACCTGATGGTCACTCTGACAGAGCTCCAGAGTTCCTTTGTGGAGATGGGAGAACCTTCCAGACGGACAACCATCTCTGCAGCACTCCACCAATCAGGCCTTTATGGTAGAGTGGCCAGACGGAAGCCACTCCTCAGTAAAAGGCACATGACAGTCCGCCTGGAGTTTGCCAAAAGGCACCTAATGGACTCTGACCATGAGAAACAAGATTCTCTGGTCTGATATAATCAAGATTGAACTCTTTGGCCTGAATGCCAAGTGTCACGACTGGAGGAAACCTGGCACCATTCCTGGTGGTGGCAGCATCATGCTGTGGGGATGTTATTCAGCGGCAGGGGCTGGGAGACTAGTCAGGATCAAGGGAAAGATGAATGGAGCAAAGTACAGAGAGATCCTTGATGAAAACCTGCTACAGAGCGCTCAGGACCTCAGACTGCGGTGAAGGTTCACCTTCCAACAACACAACGACCCTAAGCACACAGCCAAGACAACGCAGGAGTGGCTTTGGGACAAGTCTCTGAATGTTCAGAGTGGCTCAGCCAGAGCCCGGACTTGAACCCGATCGAACATCTCTGGAGAGACCAGAAAATATCTGTGCTGTAACGTTCCCCATCCAACCTGACAGAGCTTGAGAGGATCTGCAGAGAAGAATGGGAGAAACTCCCCAAATACATGTTTGCCAAGGTTGTTGCGTTCTACCCAAGAAGACTTGAGGCTGTAATCGCTGCCAAAAATGTTTCAACATAGTACTGAATAAAGGGTCTGAATACTTATGTAAATGTGATATTTTAGTTCATTTTTAATACATTATCAAAAACACATTTTAACCTGTATTTGCTTTGTAATTATGGGGTATTGTGTGTAGATTAATGAGGAAAAACAACAATTTCATCCATTTTAGAATAAGGCTGTAACGTAACAAAATATGGAAAAAGTCAACAGGTCTGAATACTTTCAAAATGCTCTGTAGACAAGAGTTACCGGTACAGAGTCAATGTGTTCAGGTTAGTTAAGGTAATTGATGTAATATGTGTGTAAAGTGACTATGCATAGATAATAAACAGCAAGTAGCAGCAGTGTAAAAACGGGGGTCAATGCAAATAGTCCGGGTTGCCAATCAGTAAGAGTTTGCAAGCCCTGCCACATCCGACGAGCGTCAGAGCTGGTGTAG
Organism: Salmo trutta; assembly: GCF_901001165.1. NCBI lineage: Eukaryota > Metazoa > Chordata > Actinopteri > Salmoniformes > Salmonidae > Salmo > Salmo trutta. The sequence continues at coordinate 119,587 of NW_021822743.1, forward strand.
TAGTATTTAATCTTAGTCCTGTGTTGATACTTTGCCTGTTTGATGGTTCGTCAGAAGGCGTAGCTGGATTTCTTATAAGTGTCCGGATTAATGTCTCGCTCCTTGAAAGAGGCAGCTCTAGCCTTTATCTCAGTGCGAATGTTGCCTGTAATCCTTGGCTTCTGGTTGGGATATGTACGTACGATCACTGTGGGGACGAAGCTGTCGATACACTTATTGACGAAGCCGTTAACTGATGTGGTCTATTCCTCAATGCCATCGGATGAATCCCGGAACATATTCCAGTCTGTGCTAGCAAAACACTCCTTTAGCGTAGCATCTGCATCATCTGACCACTTCTTTATTGAGCGAGTCACTGGTACTTCCTGTTTGAGTTTTTGCTTGTATGCAGCAATCAGGAGGATAGAATTATGGTCAGATTTGCCAAATGGAGGGCGAGGTAGAGCTTTGTATGGATCTCTGTGTATGGAGCAAATGTGGTCTAGAGTTTTTTTTCCCTCTGGTTGCACATGGGACGTGCTGGTAGAAATCGAGACTTCCCTTAATATTAGAGATTGCGCACCAGTTGTTATTGCCAAATAGACACAGACCGTCACCCCTCTCGCCAACGAATTCTCACCAAGCACCAACGTCTATTAATCTGGGCACAGACTTAAATTCAACATCTATTAATCTGGGCACAGACGTAAATTCAACATCTATTAATCTGGGCACAGACGTAAATTCAACATCTATTAATCTGGGCACAGACGTACATTCAACGTCTGTTAATCTGGGCACAGACGTAAATTCAACATCTATTAATTTACATTTTAGTCATTTAGCAGACGCTCTTATCCAGAGCGACCTACAGTAGTGACGTTTTCATTAATACTGGTCCCCCATGGGTATCGAACCCACAACCCTGGTGTTGCAAGTGCCATGCTTTATCAACTAAACCACAGGGGACCTCATTGGTTCACCGTCATTAAACAACGTTGATTCAACCAGTGTGTGCCCAGTGGGTTGTTGTCTTGCCATAGGGCTCCCTATTCCCTATCTAAGTAGTGCACTACACATGGAATAGGAAGCCCCATAGGCTCTGGTCAACAGTAGTGCACTATATAGGGAATATGATGCCATTTGGAACACTCAATTTGTCTTTGTTTTGCTGATTTTAATGTGTTATTTTATCTGTTATTTTAATGTGTTATTTTAGTCATACAGCTGATGTTTTTTTTATGTGAAGTGACTTTAGGAGTTTTGAAAAGCACTAAATAGATCAAATAAATGCTTTTTATTTATTTTTTATTACCAGCCCCCAAGAGACCTGTCCCACTACAACTCTCTACCAATCAAAAGCAGCCGTCACGGCCAGGGTGGGCGGAGTCCGGCAAAGGCCTTCCTGCGTCGCATGGAGATGATGCGTACCTGGGGGCCGTCCTCCAAGAGGAAGTCAGGAAGTGGACGGGCGCCGCTCGTCATCAGTGGGCCGGTCCTACATGGGGAGGAGCCCCAGGCGTTACAGACGCTCCACTGTGTTCCCATCAATCAATCAGAGGACAGTCTTCATCCTCCCCACCAATCAGACGACAACTCGTCCCTTATCGCCCTCGGCAACGGCAGCACGGGCCAATCGATGACGAGCGGTGTGAGTTCCATGCGTCCCTGTGTGAGGGAGTCTGTCTCCAAGCCTCTGCCTAAAAGAGGAAGTATGTACCTGGAAGACATGCAGCTGCTCTCTGGCGCCCCCCATGTTCGGAGGACTGAAGCACAACAGAGCCCGTTCAGCAGGAACCACTTCCGCTCTTATGAGGACCTGCTGGTCCACATCCCCAAGAACCACAAACCAGGCACCTTCCCCAAAGCCTTGTCTATAGAGAGTCTAGCCACAGCCACCAACCACCTGCACCAAACCCCCTCTCCCTCCCCACTCCACCCCAGCAAAGGCTCCCCCTGGACGGGTACGGCTCTGTCCAAGAAGCCTCCCTGTCCTGGAGCTCCGCGGGGCAGCAGGGTGAGTGTGTATGACAACGTCCCCGGGTCTCACCTTTACGCGTCCGCAGGTGACCTGCTGGATGTGGACCGAGACGATCACCTGTTCCCCCACCTGGATGACATCATCAGTCACATCAGCGGCCTGCAGCAGATTGTAGACCACTGGAGTCGCATCGTGCTGCCGGAGGGTGGGGTGGGGGAGGAGGGGGAGGCAGGGGAGGGAAAGAGGGGTGAGGGGGAGGGGGAGGGGAGGACCACACCCAGTGAGGGGGAGGGGGAGGGGAGGACCACACCCAGTGAGGGGGAGGGAGAGGGGAGGACCATGCCCAGTGAGGGGGAGAGAGACGGGGTCTCCCTGATTGACATAGAGTCTACAGGGACCAGAGAGAGGAGAGACTCTGGAGTGGGAGCTTCCCTTACCAGACCACGGTGAGTGTCTGTCTCTCTAACATAACTTTATGTATCCTGGTCAGTCTCTCTGGTCAGTCTCTCTGGTCAATCTCTCTGGTCAGTCTCTCTGAGTCTTTTGTCTTTAATTTCTCTCTCTCTCTCCCCTCTTCCTCCCTCCCTTCCTCCCTCCAGTCTGCGGTGGCCGAGCTTCCGCCTCTCTGACCGTCTGCGCCAATCAGGCTCCGCGCTGCAGATCAGTAGCCAATCAGCAGGCCAGCTCAGCCTGCTCCAGAAGTTTTCTCTGCTCCGACTCACAGCCATCATGGAGAATTACTCCATGTCTAACAAACACGGCTGGATCTGGTAGGTACACGCGCACACACCATCACACACCATCACACACCATCACACACACCATCACACACACCATCACACACACCATCACACACCATCACACACCATCACACGATCACACACGCGCACACATGCGCACACACGCACACACTTCACACACACACACACGCACACACGCGCACACACGATCACACACACATGAATGCAAGCATGCGCTTGTACACACTGCACACACAATCACACAATCACACTGCACACACAATCACACTGCACACACAATCACACAATCACACTGCACACACAATCACACTGCACACACAATCACACAATCACACTGCACACACAATCACACTGCACACACAATCACACTGCACACACAATCACACAATCACACTGCACACACAATCACACTGCACACACAATCACACAATCACACTGCACACACAATCACACTGCACACACAATCACACTGCACACACATTCACACTGCACACACTGCACACACAATCACACTGCACACACAATCACACTGCACACACAATCACACTGCACACACAATCACACAATCACACTGCACACACAATCACACTGCACACACTGCACACACTGCACACACAATCACACTGCACACACTCAGTCACCTCCTCTATCTCTCTCCCAGGTCTGTCCCTAAGTTTATGAAGCGTTTGAAGGTCCCTGACTACAGGGAGAGAAGCGTGTTTGGTGTTCCCCTCATCGTTCACACACAGCGCTGTGGTTACCCTCTACCTCTTTGTCTACAGCAGGCCCTGACGCATCTCAGAATGCACTGCCTTGACCAGGTACGCACGCACGCACACACACATACACGCACGCACGCACGCACACACACGCACACACACACACACACACGCACACACACACACGCACACACACACGCACGCACGCACGCACGCATACACACACACACACACACACGCACGCACACACGCACACACACACGCACGCACGCACGCACGCACACACACACACACACACACACACGCACACACACACACGCACGCACACACACACACACACACACGCGCACGCACACACACATACACACACGCACACACACACGCGCACGCACACACACATACACACACGCACACACACACACGCACACACACACGCACGCACGCACGCACACACACACACACACACACGCGCACACACACACGCACACGCACGCACGCACGCACGCACGCACACACACACACATACACACGCACACACACACACGCACGCACACACACACACACACACACGCGCACGCACACACACATACACACACGCACGCACGCACGCACACACACACACTCAAATAGTTGCGTAAGTCAATCAAATGTATTTATAAATCCCTTCTTACATCAGCTGACATCTCAAAGTGCTGTACAGAAACCCAGCCTAAAACCCCAAACAGCAAGCAATGCAGGTGTCAAATCAAATGAAATGTATTTGTCACATACACATGGTTAGCAGATGTTAATGCGAGTGTAGCGAAATGCTTGTGCTTCTAGTTCTGACCATGCAGTAATATCTAACAAGTAATCTAACCTAACAATTCCACAACAACTACCTTATAAACACAAGTGTAAAGGAATGAATAAGAATATGTACAAAAATATATAAATGAGTGATGGTACAGAACGGCGAGGGCAAGATGCAGTAGATGGTATAGAGTACAGTATATACATATGAGATGAGTAATGTAAGGCATGTAAACAATTATATAAAATGACATTGTTTAAAGTGGCTAGTGATACATTTATTACATCAATTTTCCCATTATTAAAGTGGCTGGAGTTGAGTCAGTATGTTGGCAGCAGCCACTCAATGTTAGTGATGGCTGTTTAACAGTCTGATGGCCTTGAGATAGAAGCTGTTTTTCAGTCTCCCGGTCCCAGCTTTGATGCACCTGTACTGACCTCGCCTTCTGGATGGTAGCGGTGTGAACAGGCAGTGGCTCGGGTGGTAGATGTCCTTGATGATCTTTTTGGCCTTCCTGTGACATCGGGTGTTGTAGGTGTCATGGAGGGCAGGTAGTTTGTCCCCGGTGATGTGTTGTGCAGACCTCACTACCCTCTGGAGAGCCTTGCGGTTGTGGGCGGAGCAGCTGCCATACCAGGTGGTGATACAGCCAGACAGGATGCTCTCGATTGTGCATCTGTAAAAGTTTGTGAGTGTTTTGGGTGACAAGCCAAATTTCTTCAGCCTCCTGAGGTTGAAGAGGCGCTGTTGCACCTTCTTCACCACACTGTCTGTGTGGGTGGACCATTTCAGTTTGTCCGTGATGTGTACGCCAAGGAACTTAAAACTTTCCACCCTCTCCACCACTGTCCCGTCAATGTAGATAGGGGGCTGCTCCCTCTGCTGTTTCCTGAAATCCACGATCATCTCCTTTGTTTTGTTGACATTGAGTGTGAGGTTGTTTTCCTGACACCACACTACGAGGGCCCTCACCTCCTTCCTGTAGGCTGTCTCGTCGTTGTTGGTAATCAAGCCTACCACTGTTGTGTCGTCTGCAAACTTGATGATTGAGTTGGAGGGTTGATTGGCCACACAGTCATGGGTGAACAGGGAGTACAGTAGAGGGCTGAGAACGCACCCTTGTGGGGCCCCAGTGTTGAGGATCAGTGGGGTGGAGATGTTGTTTCCTACCCTCACCACCTGGGGGCGGCCCGTCAGGAAGTCCAGGACCCAGTTGCACAGGGCGGGGTCGAGACCCAGGGTCTCGAGCTTAATGACGAGTTTGGAGGGTACTATGTTGTGAAATGCTGAGCTGTAATCAATAAACAGCATTCTTACATAGGTATTCCTCTTGTCCAGATGGAACCTAGGAAGAAACCTAGAGAGGAAGGCTCTGAGGGGTGGCCGGTCCTCTTCTGGCTGTGCCGGGTGGAGATTAGAAGAGTTCATGGCCATGAAGCCCAGATTGTTCTTCAAGATGTTCAAATGTTCATAGATGACCAGCAGGGTCAAATAATAATCACAGTGGTTGTAGAGGGTGCAACAGGTCAGCACCTCAGGAGTAAATGTCAGTTGGCTTTTCATAGCCGATCATTCAGAGGTCGAGACAACAGGTGCGGTAGAGAGAGAGAGAGTCCAAAACATCAGGTCTGGGACAGGTAGCAGGGTTCCATAGCCGCAGGCAGAACAGTTGAAACTGGAGCAGCAGCATGACCAGGTGGACTGAGGACAACAAGGAGTCATTGGGCCAGGTAGTCCTGAGGCATGGTCCTAGGGCTCAGGTCCTCCGAGAGGGTAGGGAGAGAGAGAGAATTAGAGGGAGCATACTTAAATTCACACAGGACACCAGATAAGACTTACACCATAGACTATTGCAGCATAGATACTGGAGACTGAGATGGGGGGGTCGAGGGACACTGTGGCCCCGTCCGACAGTGATATCAACAGACCACCAACTTACCATCCTGAGACAAGGCTGAGTATAGGCCACAAAGATCTCCTCAACCGCACGAGACCGAGGTGTGAAGGTGTGAAGTCTCGTATACGGGCATTGAGACAGTAGTGTAACTCTTTCCCTCTTTCCCTCTCTGCCTCTACTCCTCTCTCCCTCTCTCCCTCTACTCATCTCTCCCTCTCTCCCTCTACTCCTCTCTCCCTCTACTCCTCTCTCCCGCTCTCCCTCTACTCCTCTCCCACTCCCTCTACTCCTCTCTCCCTCTCTCCCTCTACTCCTCTCTCCCTCTACTCCTCTCTCCCACTCCCTCTACTCCTCTCTCCCACTCCCTCTTTCCCTCTACTCCTCTATTCCACTTTCTCCCTCTCTCCCATCTCCCTCTCTCCCTATCTCTCCCCTTATCCCTCTCTCTCCCCTTCTCCCTCTCCTAGGTGGGTCTGTTCCGTAAATCTGGTGTGAAGTCTCGTATCCAGGCGTTGAGACAGGAGTGTGAGACCAGTCCTGACAGTGTGTGTTACGAGGACCAGTCAGCGTACGACGTAGCAGACATGGTTAAACAGTTCTTCAGAGACCTTCCTGAACCTCTACTGACGAGCAAGCTGGGAGAGACCTTCCTGCATATATACCAGTGTAAGAACACACACAAACTGACGTACATGGACACACACTCATGGAAGCATGCACAGGGGCGACAGGTAGCCTAGTGGTTAGAGCGCTGGACTAGTAACCGAAAGGTTTGCTAGATTGAATCCCCGAGCTGACAAGGTAAAAATCTGTCTTTCTGCCCCTGAACAAGGCAGTTAACCCACTGGCCTGGGGTAGGCCGTCGTTGTAAATAAGAATTTGTTCTTAACTGACAGGAAACGGAACCTCACAGATAGCCAGTAGCATTAGCCTAGCGTAACCTAGCTGTGTTCAACAGGAAAGTGAACCTGACAGATAGCCAGTAGCATTAGTCTAGCGTAACCTAGCTGTGTTCAACAGGAAAGTGAACCTGACAGATAGCCAGTAGCATTAGTCTAGCGTAACCTAGCTGTGTTCAACAGGAAAGTGAACCTGACAGATAGCCAGTAGCATTAGCCTAGCATAACCTAGCTGTGTTCAACAGGAAAGTGAACCTCACAGATAGCCAGTAGCATTAGTCTAGCGTAACCTAGCTGTGTTCAACAAGAAAGTGAACCTGACAGATAGCCAGTAGCATTAGTCTAGCGTAACCTAGCTGTGTTCAACAGGAAAGTGAATCTGTCAGGTAGCCAGTAGCATTAGCCTAGCGTAACCTAGCTGTGTTCAACAGGAAAGTGAACCTGACAGATAGCCAGTAGCATTAGTCTAGCGTAACCTAGCTGTGTTCAACAGGAAAGTGAACCTGACAGATAGCCAGTAGCATTAGCCTAGCGTAACCTAGCTGTGTTCAACAGGAAAGTGAACCTGACAGATAGTCAGTAGCATTTGTCTAGCGTAACCTAGCTGTGTTCAACAGGAAAGTGAACCTGACAGATAGCCAGTAGCATTAGTCTAGCGTAACCTAGCTGTGTTCAACAGGAAAGTGAACCTGACAGATAGCCAGTAGCATTAGTCTAGCGTAACCTAGCTGACGAGATGCAATTTTCCTGATTTCTGGCCCATTTCTTCTCTGGTTGATCTAGTCACCCTGATTCTGTCCATCATCCTACAGGAGTAAAAACTCCAATAACTTCTGAATGGAATTATGAGACATGAGGTTTGGACCATTGGTTTTCCTAGGAGGAGTATCTTAACAATTACCACTGATTAGTATATCCACCATTTTTGCAACACAGAAATCAATGTATGTTCCTAATTCTCCTGCATATATCCCTCCCTCCCTCCCTCTATCTGTCTCTCTCTCTCTCTCTCTCTCTCTCTCTCTCTCTCTCTCTCTCGCTCTCTCTCTCTCTCTCCCTCTCTCTCCCTGTAGATGTCCCTAAGGAGCAGAGGTTGCAGGCCGTGAGGGCGGCCATCTTGCTGATGTCAGACGAGAACAGGGAAGTGCTCCAGACGCTGCTCTGCTTCCTGCGTGATGTCACTTCCTGTGTAGAGGAGAACCAGATGACCCCTATGAACCTGGCTGTGTGTCTGGGCCCCTCCCTGTTCCACCTCAACATACTGAAGAATGACAACCTGTCCCCCAGGTACACACACACACACACACACACACACACACAC
>NW_021822743.1:132936-134139 GCF_901001165.1 Salmo trutta
AAATGAAGGAAGAAATAGTGTGTGATGATAGATGTATTCTTATAACTCGCGACCCACCTCTCACATGCCCAGGGACCCACTTTGGGTGCCGACCCATAGTTTAAGAAACCCTTTTCTGAAACTTGGAACCAGAGATTTGGAACAATCTAATGTAGAACCAGTGACACTGAACAATATTGAACTTGGAACAAGGGATACGGAATGTTCTAGATTGAACTTGAAGACAAATCTGGACCCAGATTCACAAAACACTCCTTACGCAAAAAAAAACTTAAGTAGCTGCTTTAAGAAAAAGAAAAAAGAAGTTCATAAGATATCTTAATAAGATTGAATGATGTTCTTACGAACTCCTCAAATATCTTCTTATACAAATCTCTTAAGATGTTGTTGCTAGGCACCGGTTTAGCTAGCTATCTAGCTAACAACGGTAATCATGTTAGCATATTTCCTACTGAGATTACTGTTCTTAAACATGTTCTTGGGTTTAAAATAATCAATACTGAAACTTTCAGATGAAGTTTGTGAGTGAATGAAACTGTTCAGTCGCTTTCATGAGCTTATTCTCTCACTGTCCAAAGTTAAGACGAGGGTTTAGCTATCTTGGAATTAAGAACAAATCCAATAACTGTATTTTCAAGAATCTAATTTCTTCTTAACTTTTTGCTTAAGGAGAAACATAAGAATTGACCCATAACATTTCCAATAACCTTTTTTGAGGAATATAACTTTGCTTACTTTCTTCTTAAGTCTCCAGTTAAGGAATAAAATGGCAGTTAAGAAATACATTTTTCTTAAGAAGGTTTGTGAATCTGGGCCCCTTGGTTCCTAAAAGCTTTATCCTTGCTCTCAGCATCAGCATCACTGTTCTTTAAACTACTTTTATTATTATTCATTTTATTAGTTCTATCGTCTTTATTGTCTGTGTTAATTATATATCTATTGTATTATTGTTATTTTAATATTATGACGTCATCATTGTTCTTGATATTGTGTTGTTTTTTTTAAATCTGTTATACAATGTCCTAGGACATTTATCCATTCACTGCTTCTGGGAAGCGCGCGCGCGTGTGTGGTGTGTGTGTGTGTGGTGTGGTGTGTGTGTGTGTGTGTGTGTGTGTGTGTGTTCAGTGTAAATAAGTGATGCTCTCTGTACCAGCAGATAAAATGTCTCTCATTACCCATCAGGACTTTATCATATTGATA
>NW_021822743.1:134639-171708 GCF_901001165.1 Salmo trutta
CTAACCATTCCACTGAACCAACCAGCTGTCCATGTCTTATTTACTAACCCTAACCGTTCCACTGAACCAACCAGCTGTCCATGTCTTATTTACTAACCCTAACCATTCCACCGAACCAACCAGCTGTCCATGTCTTATTTACTAACCCTAACCGTTCCACTGAACCAACCAGCTGTCCCATGTCTTATTTACTAACCCTAACCATTCCACCCAACCAACCAGCTTATTTAGTCTTATTTATTATCAACCAGTTTTATTTACTAACCTACTGACTACTACTAGTTACTAAACTGATTCCACCCTAACTAGTCATTCTAATAGACATGGATAACCATAACAGAGTAACAGACATCCTGAGAAGGTTGGCCTGGCTCTGGCTCTTGATCTGACTGGCTCTGGCCCTGGATCTGACTGGCTCTGACTGGCTCTGACTGGCTCTGACTGGCTCTGACTTGCCCTGACTGGCTCTGACTGGCTCTGACTGGCTCTGACTGGCTCTGACTGGCTCTGACTGGCACTGACTGGCTCTGACTGGCACTGACTGGCTCTGACTGGCCCTGACTGGCTCTGACTCTGACTGGCTCTGACTGGCCCTGACTGGCTCTGACTCTGACTGGCTCTGACTGGCTCTGACTGGCTCTGACTGGCTCTGACTGGCTCTGACTGGCCCTGACTGGCTCTGACTGGCACTGACTGGCTCTGACTGGCACTGACTGGCTCTGACTGGCCCTGACTGGCCCTGACTGGCCCTGACTGGCCCTGACTGGCTCTGACTGGCTCTGACTGGCTCTGACTGGCTCTGACTGGCCCTGACTGGCCTTGACTGGCTCTGACTGGCTCTGACTGGCTCTGACTGGCTCTGACTGGTTCTGACTGGCTCTGGCTCTGGCTCTGGCCCTGTTTGGCTCTGGCTCTGGCTCTGATGGGCTCTGGTCCTGGCTCTGGCTCTGGCTCTGGCTCTGGCTCTGGCTCTGGCTCTGGCTCTGACTGGCTCTGATTGGCTCTGGCTCTGGCTCTGGCTCTGGCCCTGGCTCTGACTGGCTCTGATTGGCTCTGGCTCTGGCTCTGACTCTGGCTCTGATTGGCTCTGGCTCTGGCTCTGACTGGCTCTGGCTCTGGCTCTGACTGGCTCTGGCTCTGGCTCTGGCTCTGGCTCTGGCTCTGGCTCTGGCTCTGGCTCTGGCTCTGGCTCTGGCTCTGGCTCTGGCTCTGACTGGCTCTGGCTCTGACTGGCTCTGGCTCTGGCTCTGACTGGCTCTGGCTCTGGCTCTGACTGGCTCTGGCTCTGGCTCTGGCTCTGGCTCTAACTGGCTCTGGCCCTGGCTCTGGCTCTGGCTCTGGCTCTGGCTCTGGCTCTGGCTCTGGCTCTGGCTCTGGCTCTGGCTCTGGCTCTGGCTCTGGCCCTGCTCCAGGGGAGAACGACTCTCCCTCTCAATAAAGCCAAGGAAGTTCATGGCCGACCGCGCTACTGTGGGCATTGTTAGCAGAAAACATTATAGTGAATGGAAAATGACAATCTTTGTGTTCAATCTTGGTACCAATAATTGCTTCTAATACACCAGATGTATGTTCCTTGAACTGATTATTTTAATATCGCACACAGAAGAAGTTATGAGGATCATTTAGTTGCTAATAGCAGCCTGCAGTACCCCGGTCGGCCTTCAACTTGAGGTACTCAATGAGAGGGGGCAGCACTGAGCTAGCCTGCAGTACCCCGGTCGGCCTTCAACTTGAGGTAGTCAATGAGAGGGGGCAGCACTGAGCTAGCCTGCAGTACCCCGGTCGGCCTTCAACTTGAGGTACTCAACGAGAGGGGGCAACACTGAGCTAGCCTGCAACGTCACTTCCTGGAGTAGCTCAAACTCCATGTAATGACTTCATGAGACCTCATCATCTTAACCGACGTCTTCAAAGCACCACTGAGTCTTCACATAGGAACGAATGGTGTCATGTGATCCATGGCTTTCATCCATATACGGTCATTGCTCAACCCCCTACACAGATACGTCCAGAAACAAACAGTATTCTCTACACTCTGGTCTGCACCCTGGTCTGCACCCTGGTCTGCACCCTGGTCTGCACTCTGGTCTGCACCCTGGTCTGCACCCTGGTCTGCACCCTGGTCTGCACCCTGGTCTGCACCCTGGTCTGCACCCTGGTCTGCACCCTGGTCTGCACCCTGGTCTGCACCCTGGTCTGCACCCTGGTCTGCACTCTGGTCTGCACCCTGGTCTGCACCCTGGTCTGCACCCTGGTCTGCACTCTGGTCTGCACCCTGGTCTGCACCCTGGTCTGCACTCTGGTCTGCCCCTGGTCTGCACCCTGGTCTGCACCCTGGTCTGCACCCTGTCTGCACTCTGGTCTGCACCCTGGTCTGCACCCTGGTCTGCACCCTGGTCTGCACCCTGGTCTGCACCCTGGTCTGCAACCCTGGTCTGCACCCTGGTCTGCACTCTGGTCTGCACCCTGGTCTGCACCCTGGTCTGCACCCTGGTCTGCAACCCTGGTCTGCACCCTGGTCTGCACCCTGGTCTGCACCCTGGTCTGCACCCTGGTCTGCACCCTGGTCTGCACCCTGGTCTGCACCCTGGTCTGCACCCTGGTCTGCACCCTGGTCTGCACCCTGGTCTGCACCCTGGTCTGCACCCTGGTCTGCACCTGACATGGAACCCTGTAGTGCAATACTTTCAACTGACCAGAGCACTATGGCACCCTATTCCCTATATAGTGCACTACTTTGACCAGAGCACTATTGAGACCCTATTCCCTATATACTGCACTACTTTGACCAGAGCCCTATGGCACCCTATTCCCTATATAGTGCACTACTTTGACCAGAGCCCTATGGCACCCTATTCCCTATATAGTGCACTACTTTGACCAGAGCACTATTGAGACCCTATTCCCTATATAGTGCACTACTTTGACCAGAGCACTATTGAGACCCTATTCCCTATATAGTGCACTACTTTAGACCAGAGCACTATTGAGACCCTATTCCCTATATAGTGCACTACTTTAGACCAGAGCACTATTGAGACCCTATTCCCTATATAGTGCACTACTTTGACCAGAGCACTATTGAGACCCTATTCCCTATATAGTGCACTACTTTGACCAGAGCACTATTGAGACCCTATTCCCTATATAGTGCACTACTTTTGACCAGGGCCCATAGACTCTGGTCAAAGTAGTGCAGTATATAGGGAATAGGGTGCCATAGGGCTCTGGTCAAAGTAGTGCACTATATAGGGAATAGGGTGCCATAGGGCTCTGGTCAAAGTAGTGCAGTATATAGGGAATAGGGTGCCATAGGGCTCTGGTCAAAGTAGTGCACTATATAGGGAATAGGGTGCCATAGGGCTCTGGTCAAAGTAGTGCACTATATAGGGAATACTAGGCCAGGCACTCAGAACCCCAGAACACCAGAACTATAGAACAGGAGAATATCATACACTGTTATCCAAATACAAAGACACACACACACACACCACACACACACACACACACAGACACACGTGGAACGTTAGGAGAACCTGCCAGTGGAACGTTAGGAGAACCTGCCAGTGGAACGTTAGGAGAACCTGCCAGGGGAACGTTAGGAGAACCTGCCAGTGGAACGTTAGGAGAACCTGCCAGGGGAACGTTAGGAGAACCTGCCAGTGGAACGTTAGGAGAACCTGCCAGGGGAACGTTAGGAGAACCTGCCAGGAGCCCCGGCCGGACCTCGCTGACAGGTGTGAGAACGTGGTCAGGAGCACGCTCACACTCACAGAACGCCTGCTGGCACATTGCATGCTGGGAGCTTGGGATGCCAGGGCTGACCAGAGAAATGAGCGGAATTCGGGAATGCCTGCCAAACCTCTCTCTCTTTCATATTTTCTCCCTCACACAAAAAACACACAAACACACAGAAACACAGACAGACAGACAGACAGACAGACAGACAGACAGACAGACAGACAGACAGACAGACAGACAGACAGACAGACAGACAGACAGACAGACAGACACACACACACACACACACACACACACACACACACACACACACACACACACACCACACAACAATCGTAAGGCAGTTATTTCAGTGAGAGAAATGTAACAATGGCGCCCTCTAGTGGTGAATATAGAGTAGTACTGCTTTTCTCACCTGTTTCCTTTCAGCCTCTTCCTCCTCCTCCTCATCTTCTTCTTCCTTGTCCTTTAACCTGGTCTTATTGGTGGAGCCCAGGCCAATCAGAGAGCCAGTGGGCGGGAGTTCCTGTCCTTTCCTCAGCCTCTTCCTGTTCCTGCTCACGTTTCTACGGCGACGGCTGACTAGGAACTCCTTATACTGAGGCAGCTCAGGGATCTCTTCATCCTTCTCTTCATCCTCTTCCTCCTCCAAATCATCACCACCCTCATCCTCATCGCCCGAGGAAGACTCCTCTCCATCGAGGCTCTGGGTGACGAAGGCTCTAGGTGGGCTGATGTTGTCGATGTTGTCGTCTCCAGAGAACACGATAGCGCTGGGTTTGTGTTTTACGATGCAGAACAGGTCCATGGAACTACCCTCGCCTGGCCCTGGGGCATCTAGACACCCTTCCTGGGGGGTATCAAGGGCAACAAGGCCCAGAGTCTGGCCAGGAGAGAGGGGCGGAGAGGAGACTGGAGAGGAGGGTGGAGAAGGGGTCTCCTTTGGCCTCTCCGGCTCCTCTATAGGCTCTCTAACACTTTGTTTCCCGGAGCGTCCATTCACCTCTGTGACCAGACCAGACTCTGTAGGACACACCTGTATGTGTGGAGTAGTCTCAGTCTCCGTCCCAAGCTCCACCTCAGTATCACAGCTCATAGTGGAGGTTTGGTCCACCTCGTACATGTCCCACGTCTGACCCGGGGTCAGTCCACTCTCTATGGGATCTGCTTCACAGCACACATGGGAGGGAGACCTATGGTCCAGGTCCACCTCATCTAGGTCTCTGTTTGTTGTGGTTTGAGCCTGAGTAGGTCCACTGTTCATGGGCTCTGGGTCTTCTGATTTCCCCAGGGGAGGTGGTGTGGACATGGGACTCAGGCCCTCACAACACTGCACTACAGAGGTAACCTCACCGTGACCCTGACCTTCGACCTCACCGTGACCCTGACCTTCGACCTCACCGTGACCCTGACCTTCAACCTCACCGTGACCCTGACCTTCGACCTCACCGTGACCCTGTAGATCCTCCAGTAGAACGGTCACTGTGTCCAGCGTCTGGTCTTGTCTGTGAGGGGGTTGATGACTGACTGGAAGAGTGGCTACTGGTCCTTCACACATCGCCATGGTAACTGGTTGGCGATCCTATCATGAAGCCACGGCGGTCAGTTCTGGAAAAATGTTTCCTAAATGGGCTGTCGCCATAGGTAGTAGGCCTTGTTATCTGCACAGAAAACAGTTCAATATTCTGTTTAGGCCTATAGGTCAACATTATCAATCATTCATTTCTGGGAGGATTATAGAAGGTCAACTCTACTATAGTTGTATGACTTGAAACTGAACACAGACTAAAACATTTCTTATTCATTTGAAAAAAAAATAAAGTGGGTCAATTTTACTCAAGAATAGTTGAGAATGCCAGTGCAGATAGGCGACAGAATACAAAAACTCAGTTCCATTTAAATATGATTCTCCAGCTGGCTCGAGACGAGCATCGCATCTGTTTCAAGTCTGGATCTGTTTCTGACGCGTGCTCAAGATTCAGCGCTGAGAATTCTGCACAAAACTGAATTGATTTATGACCTGCTTCAAAAACCACAAAGAATTATATTCATTATTCTCTAACCTCATCAACAGCTTGAAACCCCCACAGAAACACACCTTTAAACTTTAAAGTGTCTCCAAACAGGGAAGTTGTGCTATAGCCTACATTTTCTCTCAACTCCACACCGGGTAACCTTGTTATTGCCTGTTTAAGCCTACATTTCCTTGATGGCTACTCCCGATATTTGTATTCCCTGACCCTGTTTTAGCTCAGGCTGAGTAGTTGTGCATGTTTTTTCCTTGTCGTTTCCAAATAATGTGGTGGTGGTGGATCAACAACTTTAGCCTAATTTCCTACATTGACTTGAATTTAGTTTGAATTGATCCCATCTATAGCATATGCCTATGCTAATAATACTTGCTGACTAATAATACCTGCTGACTTACAATGTTCTGAAGGATATCATAAGAAAAGCACAAGAGATAGAGACAGAGAGAGAGAGAGAGAGAGAGAGAGAGAGAGAGAAAGAGAGAGAGAGAGAGAGAGAGAGAGAGAGAGAGAGAGAGAGAGAGAGACAGAGAGAGAGAGAGACAGAGAGAGAGAGAGAGAGAGAGAGACAGAGAGACAGAGAGACAGAGAGAGACAGAGACAGAGAGAGAGAGACAGAGACAGACAGAGACAGAGAGAGAGAGAGCATGACAGACAATGAATTAAATTCATCTGTAGTATTTTCTTACCTGTATCTGAGACACTGTGCAGGAGAGGTTGTTAAGGAAGGAAAGAGGAACTGTCCAGACCCCAGACCCCAGAACCCAGAACCCAGACCCCAGAACCCAGAACCCAGACCCCAGAACCCAGAACCCAGAACCCAGACCCCAGAACCCAGAACCCAGACCCCAGAATTCCAGTGGATTTATAGTCCCGGGAAGAGTGTTGTAAGAGCAGCTGTGTTATCCTTGGTAAGGCAGGTCCATACAATCCCAGTGTCCACTATGAGCCCTGTGACCCTGCCAGTGCTCCCTTCAGCCAACAGACAGAAGCAAACCCGGCAGTGAACAACGTGTGTTTGCATGTCATAAGGCTGAGATGGGGAGATAGGGGAGGGGGTTTTACCTCTGAAAGAGAGAGAGAGTTGAGAATGAGGAGGGACTGTGAGAGAGAGAACGAGAGGAGGGGAGAGGAAGGAGAGAGAGAGAAAGAGAGAGAGAGAGATAGAGGGAGGTGTTCGGTGTTAAGGACAGAATGATGAGTCTTCTTCCTTTACTACCTCATTAAACCGTGAGGAGGAGAAGGAGAGGACTGGTTTGACAGACAGGTAATGAGAAGTAGGCAACATCTGTGCAGGTGTGGAGTGGAATGTGTGTGTGAGAGAGAGAGAGAAAGAGAGAGAGGGAGAGAAAGAGGGAGAGGTACATCAACCCCCTCGCTCCCTTATAAATATAACTTTACTCCAGGCTATGGATTCTTTCACCTTAAACATACATTCCTCAGAGAAGAATGAAGTCATGCTTTTTACCTCTATCTATCTCTCCCTCCTCCACCTTCTATGTCTCTCTCTCTCTCTCTCTCTCTCTCTCTCTCTCCCCCTAAGCGTCTCTTCCTATCAGCAGAATCTGTTCAGTCAGCTTCTTAAAGTAAAGACAGGGTTATGGCTAGGCTGTAGAATGACAAGCTTCATTAAACACACATTCCACAGAGAAGTATGAAGTCATGTTTTTTTCCTCACTCCCTCGTCCATCTCTATCTTTCTATCTAATCTTCTCTGCAACAGAATCTGATCTGTCATCTTCTGTGCTATTTTGTTCCATTTTTTGCGTTGTTTGTAACTTATTTGTTAACTTATTTTGTACACAATGTTGCTGCTACCGTCTCTTATGACCAAAAATAACTTCTGGACATCAGAACAGCGATTACTCACCGCGAACTGGAAGAAGCTTATTCCTTTAACGAGTCCGACGAGAAAGATATACTGCTCTCCCAGGAACAGGCCCAGATCCCAGTCATTTGGGTGAAGGAAAGACGGAGGAAAAGAGGATGCAGATTGAGCTGCCTTTTGAGAATCCGTAGGCGAGCGAGTAAACTCCCACTGCCATCAATTCTACTTGCTAACATGGAATCGTTGGAAAATAAAATGGATGACCTACGATTAAGATTATCCTACCAACGGGACATTAAGAACTGCAATATCTTAGGTTTCACCGAGTCGTGGCTGAACGACGACACGGATAATATAGAGCTGGTGGGATTTTCCATGCACCGGTAGAACAGAGAAGCTACGTCTGGTAAGATGAGGGGGGTGTTGGTCTTTGTCAATAACAGCTGGTGCGTGATGTCTAATATTGAAGAAGTCTCGAGGTATTGCTCGCCTGAGGTAGAGTACCTTATGATAAGCTGTAGACCACAATATCTACCAAGAGAGTTCTCATCTATATTATTCGTAGCCATCTATTTACCACCACAGACCGATGCTGGCACTAAGACCGCTCTCAACCAACTCTATAAGGCCATAAGCAAAGAAGAAAATTCTCACCCAGATGCGGCACTCCTAGTGGCCGGGGACTTTAATGCAGGCAAACTTAAATCCCGTGTGGCTCAGTTGGTAGAGCATGGTGTTTGCAATGCCAGGGTTGTGGGTTCGATTCCCACGGGGGACCAGTATGGAGAAAAAAATGTATGAAATGTATGCATTCACTACTGTAAGTCGCTCTGGATAAGAGCGTCTGCTAAATGATGTAAATGTAAAATGTAAATCAGTTTTACCAAATTCTTCCCAGCATGTCACATGTGTAACCAGAGGGAGAAAAAAATCTAGACTCCACACACACAGAGATTCATACAAAGCTCGACCTCAACCTCCATTTGGCAAATCTGACCATAATTCTCTCCTCCTGATGCATAGAAGCAAAAACTAAAGCAGGAAGCACCAGTGACTCGCTCAATACGGAATTGGTCAGATGACTCGGATGCTACGCTACAGGACTGTTTTGCTATCACAGACTGGAATATGTTCTGGGATTCATCCAATGGCATTGAGGACTATACTACCTCAGTCACCGGCTTCATCAATAAGTGCATCGACGACGTCGTCCCCACAGTGACCATACGTTCATATCCCAACCAGAAGCCATGCATTACAGGCAACATCTGCATCTGCAGACAACAATCAAACAAGCAAAGCGTCAATACAGGGTTAAAATTGAATACTACTATACCGGCTCTGACGCTCGTCGGATGTGGCAGGGCTTGAAAACTATTACGGACTACAAGGGAAACCCAGACGCGAACTTCCCAGTGACGCGAGCCTACCAGACGAGCTAAATGCCATTTATGCTCGCTTCGAGGCAAGCAACACTGAAGTATGCACAAGAGCACCAGCTGGATGACTATGTGATAACGCTCTCTGTAGCCAATGTGAGCAAGACCTTTAAACAGGTCAACATTCACAAAGCCACTGGGCCAGATGGATTACCAGGTGTACTCAAAGCATACGTGGACCAACTGGCAAGTATCTTCACTGACATTTTCAACCTCTCCCTGACTGAGTCTGTAATACCTACATGTTTCAAGCAGACCACCATAGTCCCTGTGCCCAAGAACACTAAGGTAACCTGCCTAAATGGTTACCGCCCCGTCACACTCACGTCTGTAGCCAGGAAGTGCTTTGAAAGGCTGGTCATGGCTCACATCAACAGCATCCTCCCGGAGACCCTAGACCCACTCCAATTCGCATACCGCCCCAACAGATCCACAGATGACGCAATCTCAATCGCACTCCACACTGCCCTTTCCCACCTGGACAAAAGGAACACCTATGTGAGAATGCTGTTGACTACAGCTCAGCGTTCAACACCATATTTCCCACGAATCTCATCACTAAGCTAAGGACCCTGGGACTAAACACCTCCCTCTGCAACTGGATCCTTGACTTCCTGACAGGCCGCCCCCAGTTGGTAAGTGTAGGCAACAACATGTCTTGCCACGCTGATCCTCAGCACTGGGGCCCCTCAGGGGTGCGTGCTCAGTCCCCTCCTGTACTCCCTGTTCACCCACAACTGCGTGGCCAAACATGACTCCAACACCATCATTAAGTTTGCTGATGACACAACAGTGGTAGGCCTGATCACCGACAGCGATGAGACAGCATGTAGGGAGGAGGTCAGAGACCTGGCAGTGTGGTGCCAGGACAACAACCACTCCCTCAATGTGAGCAAGACTAAGGAGCTGATCGTGGACTACAGGAAAAGGCGGGCCGAACAGGCCCCCATTAACATCAACGGGGCTGTAGTGGAGCGGGTTCGAGAGTTTAAAGTTCCTTGGTGTCCACATCACCAACGATCTATCATGGTCCAAACACACCAAGACAGTCGTGAAGAGGGCACTACAAAACCTTTTCCCCCTCACAAGACTGAAAAGATTTGGCATGGGTCCCCAGATCCTCAAAAAGTTCTACAGCTGTACCATCGAGAGCATCCTGAGTGGTTGCATCACCGCCTGGTATGGCAACTGCTCTGTGTCTGACCGTAAGGCGCTACAGAGGGTAGGGGGTACGGCCCAGTACATCACTGGGGCCAAGCTTCCTGACATCCAGGACCTATATAATAGGTGGTGTCAGAGGGAAGCCCAAAAAATTGTCAGAGACTCCAGTTACCCAAGTTATAGACGGTTTTCTCTGCTACCGCACAGCAAGCGGTACCGGAGTGCCAAGTCTAGGACCAAAAGGCTCCTTAACAGCTTCTACCCCCAAGCCATAAGACTGCTGAACAATTAATCAAATGGCCACCGGACTGTTACATTGACTCCCACCCCCACCTCCATTTGCTTTGTACGCTGCTGCTACTCGTTGTTTATCTTCTATGCATAGTCACTTCATCCCTACCTACATGTACATATTACCTCTAACCTGTATCCCTGCACACTGACTCAGTACCGGTACCCCCTGTATATAGCCTTGTTATTGTTATGTTATTGTGTTACTTTGTATAATTTTTTACTTTAGTTTATTTGGTAAATATTTTCTTAACTCTTCTTGAACTGCATTGTTGGTTAAGGGCTTGTAAGTAAGCAGGTCACAGTAAAGTTTACACTTGTTGTATTCAGCGCATGTGACAAATAAAGTTTGATTTGATTTATATAGATGACAGTTTAAAGTTTCATTGCAGCTCATGAGAAATCAGACTCCTGGACCAGCCAGGACCATCCCAGGACCAGCCCAGGACTAGTCAGGACCAGGCCAGGACCGGCCAGGACCACCACCTACTGTACATATACTGTACAGACTGACAGACAGACATTTTATTTGGACATTTACATTTGAGTTACTTAGCAGACGCTCTCAACCACTAGGCTAACTGCCGCCACAGACAGACAGACAGACAGACGGACAGACGGACAGACGGACAGACGGACAGACGGACAGACGGACAGACGGACAGACGGACAGACACACACACACACACACACACACACACACACACACACAGAGCGAACATATTTAGCTCACATACCATTACTGTACACAGAGTGAAGCAGCCATCGATCACAGAACCCTCAGTGTTCCAGAGCTTCTGGAGAACAGAACAGGAATATGGAGCGGAACGTTCATCCCGTCTGATCTGAGCTCCAAAGAAATGTCTGGAATGTTGGGGGGAATTACAGTTCCATGGTCTGGATTCTGGAATTTACACAATCCATTTAAAGTTGTTTTCATGGCAACATCTTATGCGATATTGTTTGTAAAACAGCTGATAGAAAGTACCATCACACACTCTTATATCATACTCCATTCACCTTACCTCCTACGTCTCATAAGAGACTCCTAAATGTACATGGTGAGGGTACAGGGGCCTCTCACGGTGCGTTCTCAGCCCCCCTCCTGTACTTCCTGTCCATCCACGACCGCGTGGCTGCGCACGACTCCAACACCACCATAAAGTTTGTTTGTTGACGACACGGCGGTGGAAGGCCTAATCACCGACGACAATGAGACAGCCTATAGGGAGGAGGTCAGAGACCTGGCAGTGTGGTGTCAAGACAATAACCTCTCCCTCAACGTGAGCAACACAAAGGAGCTGATCATGGACTACAGGAAATGGAGGGCCGAGCACGCCCCCGTTCACATCGACGGAACTGCAGTGGAGCGGGTTGAGAGCTTCCAGTTCCTCTGTGTCCACGTCACTAAGGACCTATCATGGTCCAAACACACCAACACAGTCGTGAGCAGTCCACAACAACACCTCTTCCCCCTCAGGAGGCTGAAAAGATGTGGCATAGCCCTACACATTGACCCAGTACTGGTACCCCGTGTATATAAGCAAGTTATCGTTACTCATTGTGTATTTATTATTACATGTTATTACTTTTCTATTATTTCTCTATGTTCTTTCTCTCTGCATTGTTGGGAAAAGCCCTTAGTCAGCATTTTACTGTTAGTCCACACCTGTTGTTAACAAAGCATGTGGCAAATACAATATGATTTGATTTGATCTTGGCCAAAGGCTGTGGAACCAAGTATCAGCTCTGGGGTGCCAATAATTTAGTCCATTTGTCTTTATTTTCTAAATAAAAATGATAATCTTAATGATACAAAAATGTAATTGATTCTGCAACGTTCAAAATCCAATAACAAGGTGTGTGGAGGCTTGTTATTGTTCACTCAAAGGACTACAACCATGCTCTCTCCCAGGCCAAATCAGTCTACTACTCCAACCTTATCAATAAGGCCCAAGACCATCCCAGAACCCTTTTCTCCATCATCTGACTACCCAGGCCGCTGAATTCCTCCCCCTCACTGACTCTTTACAACTTTGCAATAAGTTTCTGAACTTTTTTCCAGTCAAAAATTTTATCCACCCCCTCATCCTGGCTAGCACCACATCACACACCCCCATCCTGGCTAACACCCCATCCACCCATCCTGGCTAGCACCACATCCCCCCATCCTGGCTAGCACCACATCCCCCATCCTGGCTAGCACCACATCCCCCCATCCTGGCTAGCACCACATCCCCCCATCCTGGCTAACACCACATCCCCCCATCCTGGCTAACACCACATCCCCCCATCCTGGCTAGCACCACATCACACACCCCCATCCTGGCTAACACCCCATCCACCCATCCTGGCTAGCACCACATCCCCCCATCCTGGATAGCACCACATCCCCCATCCTGGCTAGCACCACATCCCCCCATCCTGGCTAGCACCACATCCCCCCATCCTGGCTAACACCACATCCCCCCATCCTGGCTAACACCACATCCCCCCATCCTGGTTAACACCACATCCCCCCATCCTGGCTAACACCACATCCCCCATCCTGGCTAACACCACATCCCCCCATCCTGGCTAACACCACATCCCCCCATCCTGGCTAACACCACATCCCCCCATCCTGGCTAACACCACATCCCCCATCCTGGCTAACACCACATCCCCCCATCCTGGCTAACACCACATCCTCCCATCCTGGCTAGCACCACATCCCCTCATCCTGGCTAGCACCACAACCCCCCATCCTGGCTAACACCACATCCCCCCATCCTGGCTAACACCCCATCCCCCCATCCTGGCTAACACCACATCCCCCATCCTGGCTAGCACCACATCCCCTCATCCTGGCTAGCACCACATCCTCCCATCCTGGCTAGCACCACAACCCCCCATCCTGGCTAACACCACATCCCCCCATCCTGGCTAACACTACATCACACACACCCATCCTGGCTAACACCACATCCCCCATCCTGGCTAACACCACAGCCCCCCATCCTGGCTAACACCACATCCCCCCATCCTGGCTAACACCACACCCCCCCCCCCCATCCTGGCTAACACTACATCACACACCCCCATCCTTGCTAACACCACATCCCCCATCCTGGCTAACACCACATCCCCCATCCTGGCTAACACCACATCCCCCCCATCCTGGCTAGCACCACATCACACACCCCATCCTGGCTAACACCACATCCCCCATCCTATCTAACACCACATCCCCCCATCCTGGCTAGCACCACATCACACACCCACATCCTGGCTAACACCACATCCCCCATCCTATCTAACACCACATCCCCCCCATCCTGGCTAACACCACATCCCCCATCCTATCTAACACCACATCCCCCCCATCCTGGCTAGCACCACATCACACACCCCATCCTGGCTAACACCACATCCCCCATCCTATCTAACACCACATCCCCCCATCCTGGCTAACACCACATCCCCCCAGCCTGGCTAACACCACATCCCCCCATCCTGGCTAGCACCACATCCCCCCAGCCTGGCTAACACCACATCCCCCATCCTGGCTAACACCACATCCCCCCATCCTGGCTAACACCACATCCCCCCCCATCCTGGCTATCACCACATCCCCCCAATCCTGGCTAACAAAACATCCCCCATGCTGGCTAGCACCACATCCCCCCATCCTAGCTAACACCACATCCCCCATCCTGGCTAGCACCACATCCCCCCATCCTGGCTAGCACCACATCCCCCCATCCTGGCTAACACCACATCCCCCCATCCTGGCTAGCACCACATCCCCCCAATCCTGGCTAACACCACATCCCCCCCCATCCTGGCTAACACCACATCCCCCCCATCCTGGCTTTCACCACATCCCCCCAATCCTGGCTAACACCACATCCCCCATCCTGGCTAACACCACATCCCCCCCATCCTGGCTATCACCACATCCCCCCAATCCTGGCTAACACCACATCCCCCATGCTGGCTAGCACCACATCCCCCCATCCTGGCTAACACCACATCCCCCCAATCCTGGCTAACACCACATCCCCCCCATCCTGGCTAACACCACATCCCCCATCCGAGCTAACACCACACCCCCCCATCCTGGCTAGCACCACATCCCCCCAATCCTGGCTAACACCACATCCCCCATCCTGGCTAGCACCACATCCCCCCATCCTGGCTAACACCACATCCCCCATCCTGGCTAACACCACATCCACCCATCCTGGCTAACACCATATCCCCCATCCTGGCTAGCACCGCATCCCCTCATCCCGGCTAGCACCACATCCCCACATTCTGGTTAGCACCACTTACCCCAATCCTGGCTAACACCACAATCCCCCATCCTGGCTAACACTACATCCCGCCATCCTGGCTAGCACCACACCACATCCCCCCATCCTGGCTAGCACCACTTACCCCAATCCTGGCTAACACCACAATCCCCCATCCTGGCTAACACCACACCCCCCCATCCTGGCTAACACCACACCCCCCCATCCTGGCTAGCAACACAGCCCCCCCATCTGACTGCTGTTTGTCTGTTTTCTCTCCTGTTGATGCAGCACCACATCACAGAGTTGGTCACCAGATCTAAAGCCTCCACCTGTCCACTGGATCCCATCCCCAGGTGACTGGTGAAGGCATGCCTCCCTGTGCCCTCTGGTGGTGGATCCCATCCCCAGGTGTCTGCTGAAGGCATGCCTCCCTATGCCCTCCCTGTGCCCTCTGGTGGTGGGCCCCATCCCCAGGTGTCTGCTGAAGGCATGCCTCCCTATGCCCTCCCTGTGCCCTCTGGTGGTGGGCCCCATCCCGAGGTGTCTGCTGAAGGCATGCCTCCCTATGCCCTCCCTGTGCCCTCTGGTGGTGGGCCCCATCCCCAGGTGTCTGCTGAAGGCATGCCTCCCTATGCCCTCCCTGTGCCCTCTGGTGGTGGGCCCCATCCCCAGGTGTCTGCTGAAGGCATGCCTCCCTATGCCCTCCCTGTGCCCTCTGGTGGTGGACCCCATCCCCAGGTGTCTGCTGAAGGCATGTCTCCCTATGCCCTCCCTGTGCCCTCTGGTGGTGGACAATGTGAATTCTTCTCTGCTGACTGGCACTGTTCCTCCTTCACTAAAAATGGCTGCAGTGACACCCATCCTAAAGTAACAAGGATACCCTGACTGGACCTGGATACCCTGACTGGACCTGGATACCCTGACTGGACCCGGATAACCTGACTGGACCCAGATAACCTGACTGGACCCGGATAACCTGACTTGACCCGGATAACCTGACTGGACCCGGATAACCTGACTGGACCCGGATAACCTGAACAACTAACCACCTATTTCCAACCTCCCGTTTCTTGCCGAATTCCTTGAGTGCTTAGTCGCCACCCAACTACAGTGTCACCTGACCAACCATGACCTGTACGAACCTCTCCAATTGAGGTTCCGGGTCAAGCACAGCACAGAGATTGCCCTGGTCAAAGTCATCAACAACTTCCTCATTGCCCCTGACTCCTAAATCCCCCCAAGCCAAATCCCCCCAAGCCCTCTCCTCAAGACAGTGGGTGACCTTGTGATGTCCATCGACAGCTGCATTATCTGCCCATCATCTGAGGACAGAAACCTGAATGTCATCGTGGACCCCACTCTCTAACCTACAAGCCCCACATGAAGTCTGTCACCAAATCTACCTTGTTTTACCTCCGTAACATCTCCTGACTCCGACCATCCCTCATGGACCCGGTAGCAGAGATACTCTCAGACGCTTTGGTGACATCACATCTGGACTACTGCAACGGAGTTCTATTCAGGGTGTCCGGTAAAGCCCTGGATAGACTCCAGTACATCCAGAACTCCACTGCCAGGGTCAACACGCACACCAAACCCTGGGAACCCCCACTCTTCACCACATTCACTGGCTCCCAGTCAAATTCCGCATTACCTAGCAAGATCCTGCTCCTCACCTACAAGGCCATGACCCCTTCATACCTCTCATTACCTTCACTCTCTCTCTGAGGGTCACACTATAGACAGAGAGAGTTGTTCTGTGGACGCAGCCCAAATAAATGTTTCTCAGAGTTCAAGTAACAGACATCTCAACATCAACTATTCAGATCAGTCTGTGTGATGACCCAACACAACTCCAGGCTGTGTTATTTTATTTATTGAACCTTTATTTAACTAGGCAAGTCAGATAAGAACAAATTCTTATTCACAATGACGGCCTACACCGGCCAAACCTGGACGACGCTGGGCCAATTGTGAGCCGCCCTATGGGACTCCCAATCACGGCCGGTTGTGATACAGCCTGGATTCAAACCAGGGTGTCTGTAGTGACACCTCTAGCACTGAGATGCAGTGCCTTAGACCGCTGTGCCACTCTCCAAGAAGGAGTGATCATTCCAGGTAAAGCTGGTTGAGAGAATGCCAAGAGTGTGCAAAGCTGTCCTCAAGGCAAAGGGTTGCTACTCTGAAGAATCTAAAATATATTTTGATTTGTTTAACACTTTTCTGGTTACTACATGACTCCAAGTGTTATTTCATAGTTGTGATACTTTCACTATTATTTTACAATGTAGGTGTAACGATGTTCGCTGAGAGTCAGGAAGCAAGTTCAGGGAGTAAGTGTTTTAATAAATAAACACAGCATAATACAAAAATAAGAAACACGAAGAACACACAGAACTGACACAGGAACAGAAACAATAACACCTGAGGATGGAACCAAAGGGAGTGACATGTATAGGGAAGGTAATCAGGGAGGTAATGGAGTCCAGGTGAGTCTGATGACACGCAGGTGCGCGTAACGATGGTGACAGGTGTGCACCATAACGAGCAGCCTGGTGACCTAGAGGCCGGAGAGGGAGCACACGTGAAAGTAGGAAATAGTAAAAATAAAGAAAAACCCATTGCCATCAATTCTACTTGCTAACATGCAATCAATTGAATTGAAAATAAAATGGATGACCTACGATTACGATTATCCTACCAACGGGACATTAAGAATTGTAATATCTTATGTTTCACCGAGTCATGGCTGAATAACGACACGCATAACATAGAGCTGGAGGGATTTTCAATGAAAGGGCAGAACAGAGATGCTACTGGTAAGACGAGCGGTGGGTGTGTGTGTCTATTTGTCAATAACAGCTGGTGCGCAATGTCTAATATTAAAGAGGTCGAGGTATTGCTCACCTGAGGTAGAGTACCTTATGATAAGCTGTAGACCACAATATCTACCAAGAGAGTTCTCATCTATATTATTCGTAGCCGTCTATTTACCACCATTGACCGATGCTGGTACTAAGACCGCTCTCAACCAACTCTATAAGGCCATAAGCAAAGAAGAAAATGCTCACCCAGAAGCGGCACTCCTAGTGGCCGGGGACTTTAATTCAGGCAAACTTAAATCATTTTTACCAGCATGTCACATGTGCAACCAGAGGAAAGACAATTATAAACCAATTTTACTCCACACACAGAGATCCATACAAAGCTCTACCTCGCCCTCCATTTGACAAATCTGACCATAATTCTATCCTCCTGATTCCTGCTTACAAGCAAAAATTAAAGCAGGAAGTACCAGTGACTCGCTCAATACAGAAGTGGTCAGATGGCGCGGATGCTACGAGCAGG
The DNA here is from genome assembly GCF_901001165.1 of Salmo trutta. Taxonomy (NCBI): domain Eukaryota; kingdom Metazoa; phylum Chordata; class Actinopteri; order Salmoniformes; family Salmonidae; genus Salmo; species Salmo trutta. The sequence continues at coordinate 152,758 of NW_021822743.1, forward strand.
ACTGTTTTGCTAGAACAGACTGGAATATGTTCCAGGATTCATCCAATGGCATTGAGGAGTATATCACCTCACTCATTGGCTTCATCAATGAGTGCATCGACGACATCGTCCCCACAGTGACCGTACGTACATATCCCAACCAGAAGCCATGGATCACAGGTAACGTCTGCATCGAGCTAAAGGCTAGAGCTGCTGCTTTCAAGGAGCGGGACAATAATCTGGACGCCAATAATAAATCCCGTTATGCCCTTAGACGAACCATCAAACAAGCAAAGCGTCAATACAGGATTAAGATTGACTCCTACTACACCGGCTCTGATGCTCGTCGGATGTGGCAGGGCTTGAAAACTACTACTGATCCTCAGCACTGGGGCCCCTCAGGCTGCAGAACAGGCCCCCTATAAACATCAATAGGGCTGTAGTGGAGCGAGTTCGAGAGTTTAAAGTTCATTGGTGTCCACATCACCAACGATCTATCATGGTCCAAACACACCAAGACAGTCGTCAATAGGGCACGACAAAACCTTTTCCCCCTCACAAGACTGAAAAGATTTGGCATGGGTCCCCAGATCCTCAAAAAGTTCTACAGCTGCACCATCGAGAGCATCCTGACCGGTTGCATCACCTCTTGGTATGGCAACTAGCGCCTTACAGTCAGATGCCGAGCACAGAGGGTAGTGCGTACGGCCCAGTACATCACTGAGGTGAAGCTTCCTGCCATCCAGGACCTACATACCAGGTGGTGTTAGAGAAAAGCCCATAAAATAGTCATAGACTGTTTTCTCTGCTACCGCACGGTAAGCGATACCGGAGCGCCAAGTGTAGGACCAAAAGGCTCCTTAACAGCTTATTCCCTCAAGCCATAAGACTTCTGAACAATTATTCAAATGGCCACCAAACTATTACACCCCCCCCCCCCCCCCCCCCCCCCCCTTGTTGTTTGTTACCTATGCATAGTCGCTTCACCCCTACCTACATGTACAAATTACCTCAACTAACCTGTACCCCCGCACACTGACTCAGTACCGGTACCCACTGTATATAGCCTCGTTATTGCTATGTTATTGTGTTACTTTTTATAATTTTTTACTTTAGTTTATTTGGTAAATATTTTCTTAACTCTTCTTGAACTGCACTGTTGTTTAATGGCTTGTAAGTAAGCATTTCACCGTAAGGTCTACAGTCGTGGCCAAAAGTTTTGAGAATGACACAAATATTAATTTTCACAATGTCTGCTGCTTCAGTGTCTTTAGATATTTTTGTCAGATGTTACTATGGAATACTGAAGTATAATTAGAAGCATTTTATAAGTGTCAAAGGCTTTTATTGACAATTACATGAAGTTGATGCAAAGAGTCAATATTTGCAGTGTTGACCCTTCTTTTTCAAGACCTCTGCAATCCGCCCTGGCATGCTGTCAATTAACTTCTGGGCCACATCCTGACTGATGGCAGCCCATTCTTGCATAATCAATGCTTGGAGTTTGTCAGAATTTGTGGGTTTTTGTTTGTCCACCTGCCTTTTGAGGATTGACCACAAGTTCTCAATGGGATTAAGGTCTGGGGAGTTTCCTGGTCATGGACCCAAAATATCTATGTTTTGTTCCCCGAGCCACTTAGTTATCACTTTTGCCTTATGGCAAGGTGTACAATAAATCCCCACACTGTCAAATCATATAGCATGTCAGCCCTATAGTGAGAGATCACATTGCACAATCGCTCTCTTTCTCTCTCTCTCATTCTGTCACTCCTAGAAGAGCCACGTATGAATGCAGATTAGTAAAGCAGAGGACCCTCCAGGGACACAAGCTATCCCAGCCTGCTGTAACATGTTGCTGCTGCATGCCATACAGCACATTCCTCTATAACAGGCATACATGGTGATGACAAATATAGGGGGGGAGAGGGAGGCATAGAGAGAGAGATGGGGAGAGAGGAAGAATTTTTGTAATTTTTTTAATCTTTATTTTAACGGACCTAGAAAGTTAGAAACAAGCCTCCATCCTTGTCCACTGAACCCCTCTGAGAGAGAGAGAGAGAGAGACAGTCTAATAAATCCTTCTCTTCTTTCATCATTTTATTTAACTAGGCAAGTTAGTTCAGAACACATTCTTATTTACAATGATGGCCTAGGAACAGTTGGTTAACTGCCTTGTTCAGGGGCAGAACGACAGATTTTTACCTTGTCAGCTCAGGGATTAAATCTAGCAGCCTTTCGGTTACTGGCCCTACACTCTAACCACTAGGCTACCCTGCCACCTCTACACTCTAACCACTAGGCTACCTGCCGCCTCTACACTCTAACCACTAGGCTACCTGCCGCCTCTACACTCTAACCACTAGGCTACCTACCACCTCCACACTCTAACCACTAGACTACCTGCCGCCTCTACACTCTAACCACTAGGCTACCTGCCGCCTCTACACTCTAACCACTAGGCTACCTGCCGCCTCTACACTCTAACCACTAGGCTACCTGCCGCCTCTACACTCTAACCACTAGGCTACCTGCCTCCTCTACACTCTAACCACTAGGCTACCTGCCTCCTCTACACTCTAACCACTAGGCTACCTGCCACCCCCTCTAACCACTAGGCTACACTGCCACCTCTACACTCTAACCACTAGGCTACCTGCCACCTCTACACTCTAACCACTAGGGTACCTACCACCTCCACACTCTAACCACTAGGCTACCTACCACCCCAAATATATCATCTTAACATTCCATAAACACATTATGGTCAACTCTGTACGTTTAAGGTAAAGCATGATGGACATAGACAGAAAGTAACTTCCCGATTCACAACAATAGCATGACGTAATGTGACTGTTGTTGGGTATGGCTATGGGGCTATTCCATTCATTGTATGTGTACCATTCATAGGGTGAACAGGCAAGACAAAATATTTAAGTGCCTCTGAACGAGGTATGGTAGTAGGTGCCAGGCGCACCGGTTTGAGTCTGTCAAGAACTGCAATGCTGCTGGGTTTTTTCACACTCAACAATTCCCAGTGTGTATTTTAGAATGGTCCACCACCCAAAGGACATCCAGCCAACTTGACACAACTGTGGGAAGCATTGGAGTCAACATGGGCCAGCATCCCTGTGGAACGCTTTAGACACCTTGTAGAGTCCATTCCCCGATGAATTGAGGCTGTTCTGAGGGCAAAATGGAGTGTAACTCAATAGTAGGAAGGTGTTCTTAATGTTTTGTCCACTCAGAGTATATGCTCCTGTAAGACCCTATGATCTGTACATGATACAGACATCTTCATGTCATTAAACTCCTTATAGTGTGTTTTAAAATACGTAGTATGTCTAGATTCTGAAATAAAACCTGTCACATTCATTTATTCACCATTACAAATATAAATATCTCCAAATTACCCTTATTGATTTTGTTCATTTTAAGACACATTGTTTGGAACAATATACTCTAGAAGTACATTACATTTCCAGAGTGGGCTCTCTGCTAATTCTGAAGGTATGATACATTTTATGAGCACCACCAACACAGTGAATAGGAAAATGGAGTCAAAGAGTACTCCCTCTGCTGGTGACTTGCTGAATGTGCAATCCAATAGGAGGGCTGTGTAGCTAGTGTCAATTTTTAGGTTTAAAATGAGCCATATCATTAAAAGTACCAGAAAGCACCACTCTGGAAATGTGAAGGGTTCGAAGAGTACATTGTTAAGTCGCTCTGGATAAGAGCGTCTGCTAAATGACTTAAATGTAAATGTAAATGTTACAAACAATATTTTTTTTAAATAAGAAAATTCAAAAGGTGGTTTTGAGATATTAATAAATATTTCTAATATTGAACAAATTCACGTGAAAATGTATATTTCAGAATCTATTCATACTCCATTTGTCAGAGGCCACTAAGAGGACTATAATGACAGCAAGATGTCTGTATCATGTACGGTTCACAGCTCATAGGACCGTACAGGTCTAAAAAAGGCCTCAAGGGTTTGTGATACAAATGTAAAAAAACATGTCAAACATCCTTCCTCCCAATGAAGTTACTATGTGACAATTTCCAGAACAATCTGAGATAGCAAAATGATTTTCCGACTACGCTGGCATGGAATCGCCCTATGGTATGGACAGTGTAGACAACCTACTGTATACTTGACATGTAGGAGGAAGACATAAGGTTGATGACACATTATGTCACGTTCTATGGAACCCTATGTAAGGTTTATGACACGCTGTGTCACGTTGTTCTATGGAACCCTATGTAAGGTTTATGACACGCTGTGTCATGTTGTTCTATGGAACCCTATGTAAGGTTTATGATACGCTGTGTCACGTTGTTCTATGGAACCCTATGTAAGGTTTATGACACGCTGTGTCACGTTGTTCTATGGAACCCTATGTAAGGTTTATGACACGCTGTGTCATGTTGTTCTATGGAACCCTATGTAAGGTTTATGACATGCTGTGTCATGTTGTTCTATGGAACCCTATGTAAGGTTTATGACAAGCTGTGTCACGTTGTTCTATGGAACCCTATGTAAGGTTTATGACACGCTGTGTCACGTTGTTCTATGGAACCCTATGTAAGGTTTATGACACGCTGTGTCACGTTGTTCTATGGAACCCTATGTAAGGTTTATGACACGCTGTGTCACGTTGTTCTATGGAACCCTATGTAAGGTTTATGACACGCTGTGTCACGTTGTTCTATGGAACCCTATGTAAGGTTTATGACACGCTGTGTCATGTTGTTCTATGGAACCCTATGTAAGGTTTATGACACGCTGTGTCATGTTGTTCTATGGAACCCTATGTAAGGTTTATGACACGCTGTGTCACGTTGTTCTATGGAACCCTATGTAAGGTTTATGACACGCTGTGTCACGTTGTTCTATGGAACCCTATGTAAGGTTTATGACACGCTGTGTCACGTTGTTCTATGGAACCCTATGTAAGGTTTATGACACGCTGTGTCACGTTGTTCTATGGAACCCTATGTAAGGTTTATGACACGCTGTGTCACGTTGTTCTATGGAACCCTATGTAAGGTTTATGACACGCTGTGTCATGTTGTTCTATGAAACCCTATGTAAGGTTTATGACACGCTGTGTCACGTTGTTCTATGGAACCCTATGTAAGGTTTATGACACGCTGTGTCACGTTGTTCTATGGAACCCTATGTAAGGTTTATGACACGCTGTGTCACGTTGTTCTATGGAACCCTATGTAAGGTTTATGACACGCTGTGTCATGTTGTTCTATGGAACCCTATGTAAGGTTTATGACACGCTGTGTCACGTTGTTCTATGGAACCCTATGTAAGGTTTATGACACGCTGTGCCACGTTGTTCTATGGAACCCTATGTAAGGTTTATGACACGCTGTGTCACGTTGTTCTATGGAACCCTATGTAAGGTTTATGACACGCTGTGTCACGTTGTTGTATGGAACCCTATGTAAGGTTTATGACACGTTATGTCACATTGTTGTATAGAACCCTATGTCCTGTATAGTGCACTACTTTTTACCTGAGCATATGGCCCAGGTTCTAAAGTAGTGCACTATATACGGAATAGGGTGCCATTTGGGAAGCATTCCAAGTTTGATGTTTTGTGGTACAGCCAGACTAGCATTCCTATCTGTATGAACGACTGTAGAGGGGTTTATTTTGGCATCAAACAGGGCTGACTGACCATGACGGTGAGACAGAGGACATGAGGGAAGGAAATGCCATTCGTTTTGTTGTGAGGATTAAACTTGTGTCCTCAAATTCATTCAATCTGTCCCCTGAGGATTTACCTTTATGTGGCCCATTCAAATTAAATCTACTGTATGTCTGATGATGTTTATAGGTTGGTATTGTAACAGAGAATGTGTTCTTAATTAATTACCTGGTTAAAAAAATAACAAATAAAGTATGAAACATTATGGGCTGGTTTCCCGGACACAGATTAAGGATAGTCGTGGCCTAAAAAGCATGCCAATCTCAATGGAGAACTCTAGTTCAGGACAATGCCTAATCTGTGTCTGGGAAACTGGCCCTTTGTGTCTGATCATGCTCTGTCCCAACAGAATATTTAGGGACACATCCCAGATCTGTTGGTGCAGTCTTGCCAACACCTATGGTTATTGTTACGCCAGCACAAACAGATCTGGGACCAGGTTACCATAACACTTTACCGCAGGAAAACCAATTAGTCTGGGAATGCAATGTTTGCTGTTACTATGAAAACAGTATTTCTGTTTTAGACCCATAAAGTAGCTAAATCTGTACACACTTACGTAACCATAGCCGCGGGAAGTAGGGCGGCGGTGTCTCAGTGCTGGAAAAATATATTTGCCCAGGCTGCAGACGGCGATATCGGTCCACTAATACAGGACTATTAAAGGCTCAGTGAACTACTTTGGTGCAAAAATAATTATTTTAACAAAACCGTATGTAACTATTACTGTGTAACAGGAGCAGCAGGTGGCGTGTGTGTTTGAACTGGCGTTCATACTGCTAGCTAGCATGACGACGAAAACAGCAGTTTATTTAAAAAACTAGCAGTCGTTCAATCTTCTCAGTGTAACAGTTGGGATAAAGGGACAATTCTCATCCCTGGATTGAGGTACATTTTCCGAGCTATATCTTGCCGGCTCCACTCTGTGTCTTAATCTACACAGGAAGCCTGTCAGACCCTAGTGCAGCTGTAAACAAGCGGGTCGGACCTGCTGGCTAGCTTACACTCCTGATGTAATCAACAGCAAAATCATAGCAGCAACAACAGCCTATATGGTCTATAGTAGGTAGTAATGTAAGTTTGTGGTCTATAGTAGGTAGTAATGTAATGTATGTTCACTGAAGTAGGTCTGCACTGTTGGTGGAGGCCTTGTAACTGTCAGAAGTGCAATGCACCCCCGTTTTGTTGAAAACAGGTAGAGGTGCATTTTGAATCACACCCGCAACCAATCACAGCACACAAGCAATTCATTCAAACCAATAGCAAAGCATACATAATTCTAATACCATAACCCAGGGCTCTCTAACCCTGTTCCTGGAGAGCTACCCTCCTGTAGGTTAACTCCAACCCTGTTCCTGGAGAGACACCCTCCTGTAGGTTAACTCTAACCCTGTTCCTGGAGAGGTACCCTCCTGTAGGTTTTAACTCCAACCCTGTTCCTGGAGAGATACCCTCCTGTAGGTTTTAACTCCAACCCTGTTCCTGGAGAACTACCCTCCTGTAGGTTTTAACTCCAACCCTGTTCCTGGAGAGATACCCTCCTATAGGTTAACTCTAACCCTGTTCCTGGAGAGCTACCCTCCTGTAGGTTTTAACTCCAACTCTGTTCCTGGAGAGATACCCTCCTTTAGGTTTTAACTCCAACCCTGTTCTTGGAGAGCTACCCTTCTGTAGGTTTTAACTCCAACCCTGTTCCTGGAGAGATACCCTCCTATAGGTTAACTCCAACCCTGTTCCTGGAGAGATACCCTCCTGTAGGTTAACTCCAACCCAAGATGTAACTAACTTGATTCAGTTCTTCAACCGGCTAATTAATAGGATCAGGTATGCTAGATTAGGGTTGGAGAGATCATTACCTAACGTAGCAATCCCTAACCCAGGGATATTCAATTCTTACAGTGTAAGGTCTAGAGCATGCTGGTTTTCTGTTCTACCTGATAATGAATTACACCCACCTGGTCTAAATCAGTCCCTGACTAGAGGGGAACAATGAAAAATGCAGTGGAACTGTCTTCCAGGTCCAGAGTTGAGTTTGAGAGAAAAATAAACGCCTGAAACTCTATAGATCCCCTACATCATTTAAACTCTGGACCTCAGAGCCAGTTCCACTGGGGACTGATTTAGACCTGGGACTCAGGTTGTAAAATTACAATAAATTCCCTGCTTTTCCAGAAATCCTGGTTAAAGAATAACGGATTTCCTGCTTATTCCCTCCCTATTCCGGGAATCCTCCAACCAGTATTTTCGGGAAAACCAGGGAATTTATTGAAAGTTCCTGGAATTGTTCAACCCTACTTGGGACAGCAGGTGGGTGCAATTTAATTATCAGGTAAGGTAGAACAGAGAAACAACAGGTTCCGGACCTCGTAGGGTAAGAGTTGAATACCCCCGGTCTACGTACCCCCGGTCTACGTACCCCCGGTCTACGTACCCCCGGTCTACGTACCCCCGGTCTACGTACCCCCGGTCTACGTTCCCCCTGGTCTACGTACCCCCGGTCTTGACTAGAAGAAACAAACATGTTGGGGGAGGTTCTCTTCTGCACTGTTCAACCAATCCAGTAAATGTGGAGGAGGAGTTGAGAGGAGGGTTTCGCAATGAGGGTGTTTGATTAATCTGGCCCTGGCGCCTGTGTAGGCATATTTTGCACTGGCTGAAAGTTGATTGTTGTCACGTCCTGACCAGCAGAGGGAGCAATTGGATTAGTTTTGGTCAGGATGTGGCAGGGTTTTGTGTGTTAAGTTGGTGATTGGACTCCCAATTGAAGGCAGGTGTGTTGAGTTGCCTTTGATTGGGAGTCCTATATAGTAGTGTGTGTTTTTCTTTGGGGTTGTGGGTAGTTGTTTTTGCACTGCGTTTTGTGTGCCTGCAAAACTGTTCCTGTCGTGTTTATTGTTTTTCCTGTGGATGCTTTACTTGAGTTTATTAAAAGTATGAGTATCCACATTCCCGCTGCGCCTTGGTCCATTCCTAACGACAAGCCTTACAATTGTATTCTATTTGGATCCGAGCTGCTTCCTGGGCGTGAGCCAGGTGCCTGCTATGTCTGACAGCAAAGTCGGCTCAAAACAAAAGTGATGTAATTAAGCACGTGTAGTAATGAGTAGGATTCTGTGTTTTCACGGGCAAAAGTGACTGCTTTCATCTGCCTTCCCAATGAAAACTAGTTTGAAAATCTAAACATTTATTTTATACAAGAGTTTCTGGGCGATGCACCATGCTTAACAACATGAACAAACGGTGCAGATTACTGTTCCATTTAAGAAGGGAGCTCCTCCCTCCCCACTTTCACCTGATGAAGTGCCATAACCCGGTGTACCCTGGGCCAGATTAATTAAACCCCCTCCTTGTTAAAGTCCAAAAGTGGAAGTTGCTTCACAGGCTCTCTTTCCATTTCCCTGAGAACCGTAACATCCGTAGGCTCTGCTAATAACGTAACGTAACACCCCCATCCTTTTCTATTCATGATTGATATGATTTATTTACGTGTTATACACCTACCTCCATTTCCCTGAGAACCGTAACATCCGTAGGCTCTGCTAATAACGTAACATAACACCCCCATCCTTTTCTATTCATGATTGATATGATTTATTTTACGTGTTATACACCTACCTCCATTTCCCTGAGAACCGTAACATCCGTAGGCTCTGCTAATAACGTAACGTAACACCCCCATCCTTTTCTATTCATGATTGATATGATTTATTTACGTGTTATACACCTACCTCCATTTCCCTGAGAACCGTAACATCCGTAGGCTCTGCTAATAACGTAACGTAACACCCCCATCCTTTTACATTCATGATTGATATGATTTATTTTACGTGTTATACACCTACCTCCATTTCCCTGAGAACCGTAACATCCGTAGGCTCTGCTAATAACGTAACGTAACACCCCCATCCTTTTCTATTCATGATTGATATGATTTATTTACGTGTTATACACCTACCGGTGCCCAGCCCACATGGGTTTACAAGACACTACAGAACAAAATAACATTTGACAATTTATACGCATACAGTACAGCTACCATCCAGCCACACTACACAACCAGCTACCATCCAGCCACACTACACAACCAGCTACCATCCAGCCACACTACCCAACCAGCTACCATCCAGCCACACTACACAACCAGCTACCATCCAGCCACACTACACAACCAGCTACCATCCAGCCACACTACACAACCATCTACCATCCAGCCACACTACACAACTAGCTACACACTACCCAACCAGCTACCATCCAGCCACACTACCCAACCAGTAAATTTCTCCTTCTCCTCCAGGCATTGTGAACAAACTGAGCAATCTGAAACATGCCCTGTCTGAAACAAAATTCAAGTCTCTGCTCGTCCCGTAAGCAGAATACTTCAGGGTTATGAAAAAAAAGAACATGTCTCAGATTGTCAATAAAACACAAAATAAATGTCGTTTTGATTTTGCCAAGATCACAGTAGGCAAATTCTCTTCTCTTTAGACACTCTGTTAAATCTATGCGTCTCTATAGCCAGAGGGAGGGTACCTGATCTGACCATTGGCTTTTTGTTAGATTCAGGCGGCATATAGGGATGTAATTCTCTTGGTTGAGAGTGTAGGTTCTAAGATTAGGTTGAAACCAAATATCATGCCCATTTTCCTTGTAGATCAGAAAAGGGCTTGTCCTTGATTTGGTTAACACCACATGGTAATTTGTTCCTGAATACAGAGCCTTCACAAAATATTCACACCCCTTGACTTTTTCCACACTTTGTTGTGTTACAAGGTGGTATTAAAATGTATTTAATTGTAAAAAAAATTGTCAACAATCTACACAAAATAGTCTGCAATGTCAAAGTAGAAGAACAACTCTAACATTTGTAAAACATTTATGAAAATTAAACACTAATACTAAATAATTAAATAATAATATTTATTTAATTTTTATCCTGAATGGACATTCAGAGACTTGTCCCGAAGCCACTCCTGCGCTGTCTTGGCTGTGTGCTTAGGGTTGTGTCGAGGCACAGATCTGAGGAAGGGTACCAAAAAATGTCTGCAGCATTGAAAGTCCCCAAGAACACAGTGGCCTCAATCATCCTTAAATGGAAGACATTTGGAACCAAGAACCTGATGGTCACTCTGACAGAGCTCCAGAGTTCCTCTGTGGAGATGGGAGAACCTTCCAGAAGGACAACCATCTCTGCAGCACTCCACCAATCAGGCCTTTATGGTAGAGTGGCCAGACGGAAGCCACTTCTCATTAAAAGGCACATGACATGCCACTTGGAGTTTGCCAAAAAGCACCTAAAGGACTCTTAGACCATGAGAAACAAAATTCTCTAGTGTGATGAAACCAAGATTGAACTCTTTGGCCTGAATGCCAAGCGTTACATCTGGAAGAAACCTGGCACCATCCCTACGGTGAAGCATGGTGGTGGCAGCATCATGCTGTGGGGATGTTTTTCAGCGGCAGGGACTGGGAGACTAGTCAGGGTCGGGAGAAAGATGAACAAAGCAAAGTACAGAGAGATCCTTGATGAAAACCTACTCCAGAGCGCTCAGGACCAACAGGACAATGACCCTAAGCACACAGCCAAGACAATATAGGAGTGGCTTCAGGACAAGTCTGTGAATGTCTTTGAGTTACCCAGCCAGAGCCCGGACTTGAACCCAATCGAACATCTCTGGAGAGACCTGAAAATAGCTGTACAGCAACACTCCCCATCCAACCTGACAGAGCTTGAGAGGATCTGCAGAGAAGAATGGGAGAAACTCCACAAATACAGGTGTACCACGCTTATAGCGTCATACCCAAGAAGACTCGAGGCTGTAATCACTGCCAAAGGGGCGTCAACAAAGTACTGAGTAAAGGGCCTGAATACTTATGTAAATGTAATATTTCTGTTTTTTATTTGTAATACATTTGCAACAATATCTTAAAAATATATTTTATTTGTCATGATGGGGTATTGTGTGTAGATTGAGGGGGGAAAACTATTTTATTCATTTTATAATAAGGCTGTAATGTAACACATTGTGGGAGGGGTCTGGAAACTTTCCCGAATGCACTGTACAGCGTTGTCACCATATAAAGTAACGTCAGCATCAACATGGCTAATAGAACTAACGTGTTAGTAAACCCGCTACAATCATGCAGTCATGTTACAGCGTACAGTCAGTAATCAGTTTAGCAGTTATACTACTGGGCCCCCGTAAATAAGTCAAACCGAAAGCTTACCTTAACTTGGAAGAGTTCCAGTGTTGTGTTGGATAGTCCTAGCCAGCTAGCTAACCTAGCATCCCTCTGTTTGAGCCGGGTGTTTGAGTGGGCTAAACTAGCTAGCTATCTGCATTTGTTAGCTAAGTAAGTTTAAGTGAAAAAAAACGACCATAGATCTCTCTCTCTCTTCCTTCTCCTTAATATTTGAAGAAGTTAATTTTCTTCAAAACTGTTATACTACTGTATTTCTCTCTCTTTGTGTCAACTACCCACCACATTTTATGCACTGCAGTGCTAGCTAGCTGTAGCTTATGCTTTCAGTACTAGATTCATTCTCTGATCCTTTGATTGGGTGGACAACATATCAGGTCATACTGCAAGAGTTCTGATAGGTTGGAGGATGTCCTCTGGAAGTGGTCATAATCACTGTGTAAGTCTATGGAAGGGGTTGAGATCCATGAGCCTCCTGGGTTTTGTATTGAAGTAAATGTACCAGAGCAGGACGGAAACTAGCTGTCCTCCGGCTACACCATGGTGCTACCCTACAGAGTGCTGTTGAGTCTACTGGAGACGGTCGTTGCAAAACAGTGTGTTTTAATCTATTTTTTGGTGACATGAGAATATATTTAGAATAGTTGTATATTTTATTAATGAAATTCACTGAGGAGGATGGTCTTCCCCTTCCTCTGAGGAGCCTCCACAGTGTTACGTAACTATACATATGAGGACACCGAGGTCCGGACTTTGGTCATTTTTTCTAGTAAATAAAAAAATATATAATAAAAAATATATATATTTATTGTACACAATAAAGAAAATCTATTATGGGTCAAAATGTAAATATTGCTCCCAGCATTGATCAAAGCGCTTGAGAAATGTGTGAGCTGGTTGATTTAAACAAACTTTATTTTCTAACTGATCCAGGTTGTAATACGAGTTAAGTTTATCTATGACTTGATTAAATGTACCCACATATGTACGGTTAACTGTCTGGTCTGTGCTATTTACTTATCTGTCTGGTCTGTGCTATTTACTTAACTGTCTGGTCTGTGCTATTTACTTAACTGTCTGGTCTGTGCTATTTACTTAACTGTCTGGTCTGTGCTATTTACTTAATTGTCTGGTCTGTGCTATTTACTTAACTGTGCCAATGACTGGTATTCCTGTACGACTGTATCGACTTCACTGTAGGTAAGATGATCTCTGGCTTTGCAGCTTTCAAACCACTGGTTGAGGTCTATTAGACTCCTTGCAATCAGAGAAAGTTGTTTTAGCAAACCTTTAGAGTTTACCAACAACTTCTCCAACTTTGTTAAGACCGCAGTATTTGGAGAGATACGCTTCTCCGCCTCCACAAAGCGTAAAAGCGCAAGTACTCGGAATGATACTGCGGTCGAAATATGTTGTGAAATCTGTTGTGAATCTACTGTTCTGTTTAAAAAAATATTTAACTGCCTTAATTTTGCTGGACCCCAGGAAGAGTAGCTGCTGCCTTGGCAGGAACTAATGGGGATCCATAATAAACCCCAGGAAGAGTAGCTGCTGCCTTGGCAGGAACTAATGGGGATCCATAATAAACCCCAGGAAGAGTAGCTGCTGCCTTGGCAGGAACTAATGGGGATCCATAATAAACCCCAGGAAGAGTAGCTGCTGCCTTGGCAGGAACTAATGGGGATCCATAATAAACCCCAGGAAGAGTAGCTGCTGCCTTGGCAGGAACTAATGTGGATCCATAATAAACCCCAGGAAGAGTAGCTGCTGCCTTGGCAGGAACTAATGGGGATCCATAATAAACCCCAGGAAGAGTAGCTGCTGCCTTGGCAGGAACTAATGTGGATCCATAATAAACTCCAGGAAGAGTAGCTGCTGCCTTGGCAGGAACTAATGGGGACCCATAATAAACCCCAGGAAGAGTAGCTGCTGCCTTGGCAGGAACTAATGGGGATCCATAATAAACCCCAGGAAGAGTAGCTGCTGCCTTGGCAGGAACTAATGTGGATCCATAATAAACCCCAGGAAGAGTAGCTGCTGCCTTGGCAGGAACTAATGGGGATCCATAATAAACCCCAGGAAGAGTAGCTGCTGCCTTGGCAGGAACTAATGGGGATCCATAATAAACCCCAGGAAGAGTAGCTGCTGCCTTGGCAGGAACTAATGGGGATCCATAATAAACCCCAGGAAGAGTAGCTGCTGCCTTGGCAGGAACTAATGTGGATCCATAATAAACCCCAGGAAGAGTAGCTGCTGCCTTGGCAGGAACTAATGTGGATCCATAATAACCCCAGGAAGAGTAGCTGCTGCCTTGGCAGGAACTAATGGGGATCCATAATAAACCCCAGGAAGAGTAGCTGCTGCCTTGGCAGGAACTAATGTGGATCCATAATAAACCCAGGAAGAGTAGCTGCTGCCTTGGCAGGAACTAATGGGGATCCATAATAAACCCCAGGAAGAGTAGCTGCTGCCTTGGCAGGAACTAATGGGGATACATAATAAACCCCAGGAAGAGTAGCTGCTGCCTTGGCAGGAACTAATGGGGATCCATAATAAACCCCAGGAAGAGTAGCTGCTGCCTTGGCAGGAACTAATGTGGATCCATAATAAACCCCAGGAAGAGTAGCTGCTGCCTTGGCAGGAACTAATGGGGATCCATAATAAACCCCAGGAAGAGTAGCTGCTGCCTTGGCAGGAACTAATGGGGATCCATAATAAACCCCAGGAAGAGTAGCTGCTGCCTTGGCAGGAACTAATGGGGATCCATAATAAACCCCAGGAAGAGTAGCTGCTGCCTTGGCGGGAACTAATGATGATCCATTATAAATACAAATGATATGCGACAGCTTTGCACCACGTACCCAGTCGGGTTTTACATGGCTCAGGAGGCAGAACTACTGGCAGAGGGGAACCTGTTTCTGTGAATGTGTTTCTGAGATGCTCTCTGTATGTAAACTTTGTGTCTGGGCAATGTTTGAATATTTTCTTGATGGTTGCCACAAGTTAGGATAAAGACAAAAAAAAAGTAATGTTTATCAGCCAAGTTGCTCTTCTAGTTAGCAAATAGGTCTTTATATGTTGGCCTTCTATAAATCAATACATTCACCTTATCAGCATAATATAAATATGCTATATGCTATGCAGAGCCGTGGCTGGGTCCATTCGGGTCTATCAGTTAATTACATAGAGCCGATACCAATCAAACAGGACACTCGGGTCCCGGATCGGGTCTTGGCCGGGTATTCAGGTGGACCCATGAAGACCTTTAGTGTGTATTAATTATTTTCATCCAATGAACCACTATGCTGCGTTTAGACAGACAAATTCTGATATTTTTTCCACTAAAATGGTCACATCAGATTCTTTTCAGAGCAGAACTGATTGGTCAAAATACCAATTAGTGAATAAAAGATCAGAATTATGTTGCCAGTGTAAACGCAACATATATACTGTAGACCAAACTCATCCATTTCAGTTAAACAATGTCATGACTGTCCTGATCAGGTCAGGTTACAGGAGACCACAACCCTACAGATTATCTCTCACCCCCAACAGAGGAGGAGAGAGCTAGTGGTCTGAAGATGTGGGGGTTTTATGACCCCTCACGCCCATGATAAATCTTAGGCCACAGACGAAATTCCTTTGTCCTCTCACTATGGAGAACCAGCCTCAGAACATTAAACATGCAATAAAGGGACTTTGGAACAATGGTTTCCGTCAGCCACAATGGTGGTCATGACGATAGATGGAATATGAAAATGTATGTAATTTTTGTTTTGTTATTAAAGGTTAACAGATGACGTTATTACGAAAACATTGTACCTTTAAGAGTTTTCCCAGTATATGCCTGATGTTTATACATTGTACATTGTGTGGAAAATGTCCAAATCAAAGAGAATGTTTTGGTAAAGATGAAATGTGAAGTTAGTTGTCTAAAATTGAATTTGAGTAAAATCTAGGCCTTGCCTCTTAATAACTTGGTACGCCCAGAGAATTGCCCTAAAGGCGGTTACGCCCACTTCTGACCCGAAGGTATAAGACAGGGGAGTGAAGAATGAACAGAGGAGACCAAGTGACCCCAGGCTGCAGCCAAGGTCTAAAAGGTCAACGAACTCCACAACGCCACACAAGGTTGAAGACAAAGAAATCTTTTTCTACCCAAACTATGGATGAGTAGCTGTGTCTAAGCGGGTGAATTCAAGCCGAACCACCCAGCCTCCACTCTCCATTGAATCGTGGTATCTACACTGTTTCATTCCTACGCTGTGAGCTCTGAGCTACAGAGCTGTCTGTCCTCAGAAGACCCCTTTCAGAGCAAGGGCGAGGAATCAGACCACTAAGCCAAAAGGACACTGACATCGTGAGGACAACCAGAGAGTTGCGTCGGAGAAGTGCGTCATTGAGAAGCCTAAACGACCCACGCGGAGCGTCCCATCTGAGACGTCCAACACGTAATTACATTATTATATTCTGACCCATAAGAGCGGCAGTTCGGGCAAGGCTAGGGTTAAAATAAGCATAGCTGACAAATGCACCCAAATGTATATTTCCCTCGTGTACTTTCCTTTTTTCTCTCTCGTTTAAATCCCCATTTTGGGTAACAATAGCCTAGACTGTGTTTTGTGTATGTGTATCTTTTATCATCATTTTAGCTTTCTAGTAAATAAATAATCATCTAAGATTGGTGTGGTACGAACTCATTGGTGGGACCCGGGTCCGTGCAGGATTATGCGACGTTCAGAATGAGACTGTAGAGGAAATTGATTAATTGGCGACGGTTGTAAAATCGATATTCTCATATTCTTTGAGTTAATTTGGGAAATAGAAACTCAATAAAACGAATTTTCCCATGGTGCCCCAGGTTAATGAGTTAATAATTGCTTGATTCATTTAACCTCTTAAAACTTCTTACGTGTAGGGGGCAGTATTTTCATGAAATACGTGCCCATATTAAACTGCCTACTACTCAAACTCAGAAGCTAGGATATGCATATTATTAGTAGATTTGGATGGAAAACACTCTGAAGTTTCTAAAACTGTTTGAATGATGTCTGTGAGTATAACAGAACTCATTTGGCAGGCAAAAACCTGAGAAGATTCCAAACAGGAAGTACCCTCTCTGACCATTCCTTGGGCTTCTTGGCTCTGTTTATTGAATGTTTAGGATCTTTGCTGTAACGTGACACTTCCTACGGCAAAAACCTGAGAAAAATCCTAGCAGGAAGTGGAAATCTGATGCGTGGAATCTTTCCAAGTCATTGCCTATCTAACACACAGTGACTTAGGGTTCATTTTGCACTTCCTAAGGCTTGCACTAGATGTCAACAGTCTTTAGAACCTTGTTACAGCTTTTTGTAGTGAACAGAGAGCGAACAAGAAGGTGGGGAAGTTGGTGACCCAGAAAATGACATGAGTTCACGTGAGGAGGTAGCTGTGTTCCAAAACGTTTTTCAAGACATTGGAATCGTCCGGTTGGAATATTATTGAAGTTTTACGTTAAAAAGGCCCTAAAGATTGATGCTTTACAACGTTTGACATGTTTCAACGAACGTAAATATAACTTTTTTTGACTTTTCGTCGTGAAGTTTTCCGCACGCTTCCTACATTTGGAGTAGCTTACTGAACATGCTAACAAAAAGGAGGTATTTGGACATAAATTATGGACTTTATCGAACAAAACAACATTTATTGTGAACCTGAGATTCCTGGAAGTGCCTTCTGATGAAGATCATCAAAGGTAAGGGAATATTTCTAATGCTATTTATGATTTTATATGACTCCAAAATGGCGGGTATCTGTATTGCTTGATGTCTTTTTCTGAGCGCAGTACTCAGATTATTGCAAAGTGTGCTTTCCCCATGAAGTTTTTTTGAAATCTGTCACAGCGGTTGCATAAAGGAGATGTTCATCTATAATTCTTTGAATAACAGTTTAATATTTTCTCAACGTTTATGATGAATATTTCTGTAAATTGTTGTGCTGATTCACTGGGAGTATTGGAGGGAAAATATTTTCTGAACATCACGCGCCAATGTAAAATGCTGTTTTTGGATATAAATATCAACTTGATCGAACAAAGAATGCATGTATTGTGTAACATGATGTCCTAGGAGTGTCATCTGATGAAGATCGTCAAAGGTTAGTGCATAATTTTAGCTGGTTTTCTGGTTTTTGTGACACATGTCCTTGCTTGGAAAATGGCTGTGTGGTTATTTTTGTATATGTACTCTCCTAACATAATCTAATGTTTTGCTTTCGCTGTAAAGTCTTTTTGAAATCGGACAACGTGGTTCGATTCAGGAGAAGTGTATCTTTAAAATGATTTAAAATAGTCATATGTTTGAGAAATTGAAATTATTAGATTTGTGGTTTTGAATTTGGCGCTCTGATTTTTCACTGGCTATTGTCAAAATCAATCCCGTTTGTCGTATGAATCACGCAATTATAAACCGTTAATCATTCGATGAGCAACAGTCATCACATTAACTAATATAACTTCACAACAACAATAAAAGCACCTCTTTTAGAAGATCCACATTAGACTTCTGAAAAGTCAGTCCCACCCACTGTTGAATGTTGTGATGCATCTGTCATTGTATGTCCCTCCCTGTGTCCAATTCTCCCTCCCTGTCTAATTCTCCCTCTCTGTGTCTAATTCTCCCTCCCTGTGTCTAATTCTCCCTCCCCGTGTCTAATTCTCCCTCCCGTGTCCAATTCTCCCTCCCCGTGTCCAATTCTCCCTCCCCGTGTCCAATTCTCCCTCCCTGTGTCTAATTCTCCCTCCCTGTGTCTAATTCTCCTGTGTCTAATTCTCCCTCCCTGTGTCTAATTCTCCCCTCCCCTGTCCAATTCTCCCTCCCTGTCTAATTCTCCTCCCTGTCTAATTTTCCCTCCCTGTCTAATTCTCCCTCCCTGTCTAATTCTCCCTTCCCTGCTGTCTAAGTCTCCCTTCTGTGTTCTAATCTCCTCCCTGCTCTCAATCCCTCCTCTGCTCCTAATTCTCCTCTCCTGTGCCTAATTCCCCTCCCTGTTCCAATTCTCCCTC